>NW_012130145.1:239446-247000 GCF_000143395.1 Atta cephalotes
ATTATGTGTGTGTGTGTGTGTGTGTGTGTGTGTGTGTGTGTGTGTGTGTGTATGTGTGTGTGTGTGTGTACATACAAAATACACATACACGTTATAATAGTAATATTATAAAATATAGCGAATGAGTGTATGTGCGAATGTCTATCCATATATTTTGGATATAAATTTTTCTGTAAATTTTATGTTCTGAAATATTTCTCTAAATCTACAATACTTTTGTACATTACAACTGTTTATTTACTTTCCTGATTTTACATATCTTTACATATTTTGAGTAAAATGTTTATATTTCATATGTTAATAATTTTTTCTTTATCTTGAGATGCATTTTATTCTATTATGTGTTAAGACGACGAGTTATACTAAAGTAATAAAAGATCAAAGGCAGCTTAAATTCAAGAAGTAAACAGAATATTTATATAGTTTTATCATACATAATACATTTTGATATATTCTATCTGAAAGAATTTATCAATTATTATATACTTTGCAAACTATAGAATACTTTGCAAACTTAAGATAGCATTTCCGCTTTAATATAAATGTCGTAATAAAACAATCAGTAACGAATGTGTCTGCAATGCATATGATCATGCTTAGAATCTAATAGTTTTAAAACGAAAGGTATCTGCTATTATGGAAAGGTTGAATGAATCGTAGTGCACATGATACTTTTTCTTACTTGCACCTATTCTGTTATAATAGAAGAGAAATTTGAATAGTTATATAAAGTTTAAAAAATGTTAAATTTGTTGAATAATCTATCTATAATATTGTAAATTTGTAACAGAGATAAAAGAAAGAAAAGGAAAAAAGAAAAAAATCAAAGATGAACAATAAACACTACTATGATGTGCCTGTGTAATCGCATACATGAGGTTACGTGATACTAAAGCGCACATATCAATTGATGATTAGAAATCTTGTGATCTGATTTTCTGCCAGTAAATGCAAACCACAGACAGGATGGTAACCAGGACAGTACATGGACAAGAGCAGGTAAACAATCTCACAAGATTTTTTTTTATTATTTACAAAAACCAAAAAAATATTAATAACTTACCCCCCTATTGTTTGAAGCTTAGTGGATTCAAGTTGACGGGCTGCTTCTTCCGTTCTCTTTAACAGTAAAACCTGTGAAATATTAATAAAAAGAAACGTATAATTAAATATTTTTATAGAGATACTTGAGCTATCGTGTAGATGATAAGACTTAAAAAAGAATGCAAGAAATGCATTGCTTTAAAAAAAGAATTTCCAACAATTTGTTAAATAGTCTATACCATATACTATACATATGTGCATATTTCTAAATTGCATATTTCTATATTTCTCAATAATTATTGAAGTTACATATTTCTCTCATAAATAACTTCTCACATAAATAACTTTATTAATAATATAAAAAAAATTTACCTTTTGCGATAAGTTTCTAAAGTGCATTTCTTGGAGCATGCTACTGTGACGATGTATATTTTCATGACGGGAGATGGCCAGCAGTACTCCTCGTTCAGGCACATATCGGCACACTGCCGCCCCTATCGCCTTTTGAAATTCTTTATGTGCATTGTCCATCTTCGCACTGTAATATAACATTCTTAACTTAATTACTTCTTAATACTATCTAAGACAAATTTTGAGTAAAAAGTTATATATATAATCCCTATATCTATAATTAATTATAGATACAAAAGTAAATATAGATATTATTTATATGCAACAAATTACTATTTATTACTTTTTCTTTTTTTAGAAACACTTTTACTTACAATTCTCTCAGCTCTTCAGGTACTTCAATTTCGATCTTGTGAAATGTGTTTTTGTCAATAGGGGGATTTGGATTTTTGGCTCTCAGTCGCTCACTAGCTACAATTTCAGTATATGTGTATTCCCATCCCAAGTATTCGACTACTTGAAAACCTCCTTTACTCATCTAAGAAAAATCATATAAAAGATAAAGAAAATCATTAAAAAATAAAGATTGATTTTTGAGATTTTTTTTTTATTGTTGGAGAAGAGGAAGAAATAATAATTGTGCTAATTTGTGCTTTTAGCAATTGCATTATATAAGCATGTATCAAACTTTCCAATCAAGTATATATACAAGGTATTAAGCCTCGCGTTCACAATGAATTCACATTAGAAATTGCTGAGATTTTGGACAGAGAAAGAATTAACAAATCACATTTGAACAATTTGATCACATCAATGTGATTGGTTAATTCTTTCTTCATCCGAGATCTCGGAACAAATTTCTAATATGGACACAAGGCTTTAATAATTAGCATAAGTACTATATCGGCCATCTATATATTTATCAAAGTATTATATTGCTTACCTTAATAAGTGCTTTCCACCAACCCCATGCTTCTTGATCGTTAGATCTAGAGAATACTTCGATCTCCTGGTTTTCCTGAAATTCTGTTTTGGAACCATCTTTTGGAGGTAGACGGACTTGAGCAAATGGGAATTTCGATTCGGGTTGCCAGCTGAAATACGCATTATACGTTCGATTAGATCGAGTTGTACAATTATATATATATTTCACACATAACATCTATGTGTAACAAAATAGTGAAAAAAAAATTTATTTGAAAGTTTTATTATAGGATAAGAGTAAAATTCTCAGATAAATATTATAATTATAATGTTATATTATAAAAACAGTAAGAAGAGTGTATATGTGTACATTTAAACAATACATAACTTTTAAGTTATTTACCAGAATACAAAATAAAAAAATTATAGATTATTTATACGTTATATATGTCTTATTTCCATATCACTTATTTCATTGTTCTATAATTAAAACATTTAACAATAAACTTTCCATTATTTTAGCCTGTTATTAAAGTTTGCCTCTTCTTTTATTTCACATATGTCTGTCTTTCCCGTTAATATATTTTGTTAATATGTAACACAAAAGAGGAAGAAAAATTATTATCTAATATTTTGTATAATCAATAAATAATATAATTGTAAATAGAAGTACATATATATATATATATACACATACATATGCAATGTAACAAAATAAAAATATATATCACTCTAACACTATAGATTAAGAAATGATAGAATGAACCAATAAATTCATATGAATCTTTATTATTCTACAGTAAGAAACAAGTGAGACGAGAATAAGAAGTTATGACAAATCATAAAGTTATCTAGCATAATGTCCACAGATGTGATACATTGTTGTTGTTGTACAAAACATCACATCAAGACGTAAAAAAATGCACGTTCTTGTCAAACATGGTGAGTCGTGAGAAAAACTTACTCATTCTCAAAAGTTACCAAAACTTCGTCGTCAAAGACATCGGTGACAAAGGCCTGAAAAAAGTTATACACGAAACATGTAGTAAGTTGTCTTTGTAGGAATCAGGAGTGTAGCGAGTAGCGCAGGCCAGTTGAATGTAAAATCGCGACTCGTCGGAGTGAAGGGGGAAGACGGGCGAGGTAGAAGGAGGGTGCAGGGAGGGCGATTGTGAGCGTTTACGGGTCCGCATGTCGTAAATTTGGAATAATGCTAAATTGATGAGTTGATGATGGCACCGCGAACGCAAATGCACAACGACGCGAGGCAAGAGAAAATCACGCCCTGTCAAACGAGACATGGCGTCGAGGGAAGCCGCGTTACCTCGCGAACATTTGAGGGCCGTGCATTCGCGAAGTACGGGCTTTTGTCCCGCGAGATTACGATCGCGCCGCGGCTCGTGGCTCGGCCTATCCACTGCCCGAGGCTTCCGCCCGCTTTTTTGTATACTTTTCACAGAACGAACCTTATAATACGCTCCGTTTTCGCCGCATACTTCGACTGTGAGATCCTCCATCTTGCTTTTGTGTGACGGTTCGGCTCCTTTACGGCAGGCATGCCGAAGAGCGGGCGCCCGCACGAGTTCGGGGCTGTGAATTTCCTCTGCACCAATCGCATGGCTCTTTTCCATGACGCCGAGACAGCATTGGACAACGCCGAAATAGTATCGACAGTGGTATCAACTACTGAGCCCTACATCGACGACCCTTTCGCATCGAGCATTTAAATCGCGTACTAACTAGTAACTTTCTATTAAATTATCTCAATTTTACCAATGCATTTAAAGAATGTTGTACTAAATTAATATATATATACATTAAAATGATTAATTAAATTCTCATATTATATGTCTGTAATTTTAATTGTATTTTTATAATAGTTTTGCGATATTGAGAAGGATCCGCAGTAGGATCCGCAGGATTGAAACGTCTATTGTATATTGATTGAATAAATTCATTACATGCGTATGTACATCCAGTGTTTGGCTCTCATAGGCATTATCATTCTCTGATTTATTCTTTGGAGCCTGTTAATTCTTTTTATTGTAATATATGTCCTGTACAGCCGATCATAAAAAGTGCAATACCTATTTTTCGGATTTCAGAATGTAACTTGCTCATCGAACGATTGGTTTCTTATTTATGGATCCACAAATAAAAACTAATCGTTACTAATGTACTACTACTAATGTACTACTTAACGTCGAAATTAAGATAATTAAGATAATTTAATAGAAAGTAACTAGTTAACATCATATCAAGTGCATAATAGGTGCATCTAGGGGATCGATTCTATATCTTTAAACAAAATGAAAATTACAAAAGCGAGCAAATTTACTAGGTGTTGACCAATGAAATAATCAGTATTCTAGTAAATTCGCTCACTTTTATAATTTTCACCTCATTTCAAGAATCGATCTCCAAAAGCAGACAAGCGAAATGTATTACTACTGCGAGTTCCGATTGATTTCCGCTTTTCCGCTTTTCGCTTTTCCGTCAAGGTGTGAATCCTAACATTCTGATTCGGATTAAACTCTCGGTAGATACTAGGCCAATAAGAATCAAATATTCGGTGAACACGTTGCGTTCCGAAATTCATTGAAAAAAAAGTGTTGCAATCTTTTTGTCTCTGATTTTACACTGTTACAATTGCCCACTGCCAATCACAGCGACTTCTGCGTAAGGAGTTTTAGATTACTTTTTCTTTTAGCACTGATTGGCTTGCGCGCAATTGGATTGTGGGCAATTGCCATACACTCAATTACAGCAACTTCTGCGTAGGAGTTTTAAAAATTTTTTTTCTCTGATTGCCTTATACACAATTGATATATACCCTAACTTCTTAGTAAATTGTTTTTCGGCAATGTGTGTAAATATATACATAATATATGTATTTAATTAATCATATTAATACATACTGTACCAATTTAATACATTAGTCTTTAAATATATTATTGAAATTAAAATTATTTAATAAAAAGTTACTAATTAATACGCTAGTCATGACTTTTTTTTTCCAACATGAAGAAAAAAGAAAGAAAAATGAACTGTGCAAGAATTTTAGTTAAAAAAAAACAGACTTAAGAATTCGGTGTAAAAAGTATTGCTTTGACCATTCCATTCTATTTTTTACTCCGGATCTACAATAGAATTTTAAGTCTTAAGTTATAAGAAATGAACGAATCATAGTCGATTATATTCCTCGAATTCGTAATTGGTTGATTTCTTACGGCTTGAAGCTTAAATCATGTAATTAAATCAAGTAAAATTATTGTAATTTCGAACTTACAATCGAATGCGAGGAGAATAATTGACCATAATTCGTTCATTTCTGTCTTATTCATCGATTTGTCGTACGACAAGCTTATCAAGCCCATTGATTGATTGCAAGACAGAGAGATCCAAAAACTAATAGTTAATAATAAGATTTAAAATAATCTGTCTTAATTTTTAACCTATTCATAGTAAGAAAAAAGTGTAGCGTGGATAATAAATTAGATTTTGAGATATTAATATATTTTTAAGTATTTTTACAAATACATATTTTGTAACGGATTTATTAAGAAATTAGAGTAGAGATGATAAAAGAGCATTTATATTGGCCGTAAACGTATATCGTATGCCGTAATCTGTTAAAATTGACCAATCACCTTCGAGTATTTCCTTACCATCGAATGAGAAGGGAATACTTGACGTGATTAGTCAATTCTTACAGATTACGATTCGTACAGTTACGGCTAATATAAACGCTCTCTAATGCGTGGTCTACAATGACAGTGTCAGTAATGGATGAGGCTGCAAGAGTAAGAAATTGAACAATCACAGTCGATTCTTCTCACATTCAACTGTGATTGGTCAATTTGTTATTCTTACAACCTTATCCATTACTGCTACATTATAGACCACGCATAAGTTTTCAGTTTAACAATTGGCAACTCATATTTAAGCTGTGTTTCAAAATTTACTGCCAGTACTGAAAATCTATATGCATGACGTAAATTATAGATTTTCAGTATAGACAGTAAATTTGGAACACATTCTTGATCAGCCGATTAAGTGAGGCTTAAAACTCTCTCTATCTCTGTCTCTTTTTCGCTTTAAAATGAGACAGAAAGAGTTTTAAGTTTCGCTTAAAGTCAAGGCTGCGTTCCACTTAACGCTTGCGAACATCGTTCGTCTTTATTTAACATTTGATAAATGACAAGGATGAAATGATTCCATGAGCGTTGTGAGCGTTAAGTAGAACGCAGCCAAAGTTAGTGCAACTGAGCTAAGGCCAATATTACATGCATCCGTTTTTTGTCGTATGACGAATTTTTCAAGCGTGTTAAAGAGCGTTTTATATTGACTGGAAGACAGAGAGGATTTCGGATCTCTTTGTTCTATAGCCAATCAACAGAGTTGAAAAGCTCAAATCAGGCCAAATAATCGGCATTGATGAAACTAGCCTTAAACCTAACCTAACCTGTACTATTACAATTTTGTATTACACTTAGTATGTACAATTTTCGTCGAAACCTGTTACCTAACACGACGCTGGTGCTGCACCAATTTTCCCAGTGGAGCAAAAAACGAATACTACAAGTTACGAGTTTGATGTTTGATCTTATTCTTTTTACTCCGTGGTGTAACTGTCGTACTGGAGCTGCTGCTGCTGCTGCAAATCTGCAAATTGAACATGACTCTGTGTAGTTCACGCGATCGCCCCTATTCGGCTACGACCTTCTTGTTTGCTGCTTATCAACGCGCGTGACGTGCGTCAACGATTCCAATGCGAAAACGAGGCAGTTTGCACGTATTATTCTCTGAGGACGACGATGTCGGGCAGCAGCGATTCCGAGGAGTTTTTCGACGCGGAGGACGATTCGTTTCATCGTTCATCACGGTAATTGTTACCTTTCCATCTCCGCTGATCTCCATCATACCATTATGTCATGAATAGTAAATACTCAAATGACTCGCGCGTATTCTTATACAGATATTATAGATGATTCATCATATGTGCTTTCGTATGCATATGTACATTGATCGATCGTTTTCTAAACGCGCGCGAATGAATTGTGTCTGCAAGACTTTGCGTACACGAGCACTTGATCGACATGACATTATTTTATTTAATTTTTTAAATATACTGTCAATGTCATACGCTCCAACTTTGGCATATAAATATAACCAGGATTTTTCCAAATCATTATTCGAGCAACTGTCAGCTTCAAGATCATTTAAAGTATAGTA
>NW_012130145.1:248746-252465 GCF_000143395.1 Atta cephalotes
TATACATATATATATCCATATATATAAAAATTATGCATTTCGCAGGTTTTCTTCATGTCCAGATTTATTCTTGGAATGCCAATGTTTCGTGAACCTTGCAGTCCACTTCATCAGGGCGAGAAGCAACCTGATACTGATGAAGGACTGCAAGATTCACGAAACATTGGCATTCTAAGAATGGATTTATACACGGAGAAAACCCACGAAATCTTTATAGAAATATAGAAATATAGAAATCTGTGGAAGCCTCAAGAATATTATATGTATATATTTTTTTTGTTAGGATGAAGATAAATTGAAAGCAGAAGGTCCATCTACTGAGGAACTAGAAAGAGTAGAAAGAATGAAAGCAGAATTACTTAGTCGATCAAGTGAAAAATCTAGCAGTCCATTAGGATCAGCATCAAGCAATAGTATTGGCCGTTATTCTCTAGGTCTACATAAACTCTCAGGCATGAGTCCACAAGGTTCCAAAGAAAGGCGTAAATCTGCTGGTGATCAAGATATGGTCAAGCAACTAAATATGTTTGTAAGGACTAGGACAGATTCTGGCAAGCGGCTTACCGATATGGTTTGTCATTCAATTAATCTATATAAACGTAAAGATATATTCCATATTAATATTATCCTTAGTATACACATCTGGGTCATTTGTGTTCCGCCCATTTCTTTTTTTTTAAATACTAAGAGTACTTGGTCAAATATTGATTTCTTTTTTATTACTAAAAAAAAGTTTGGCATCTAAAGAACAAGTTTAGTGCTTTAACAGCCTCGATTCATGCGTATCTTTTAACTTGCATAACTCCAAAGTTCACTTCTGGGTCACAAATGACCCAAGGTGTGTACAGAGTGTATATTTTCTGTAACTTAAAAAAATGTTTTTTTTTTCTTTAACTTTCTTTCTTAAACTTCAATTAATTCTCGATTGCATTGCGAGAATATTTCGCGAATTATTAAAAAAGAAATTAAAATATACTAGCTCTTAATAAATTTTTTTATTTATTTTTAATTATTTTTGGTATCTTTGTTCTAAATGTTGTTAGTAATATTATATAATATATTATGTTATCTGTAATGTTAGAAAGAATATTTTTCTAATAAATTATAAATTTTTTTAACACAATAGCAATAATAAAATCCATTGTTTTAAAATGTAAATACAATATATCTTAAATTTATAGCCATTTATGTATATTAAAAAAGAAACATCATTTTCAGGTTATTGAATAATTAAATTTTGGACAGCCGACATTAGAACTCCAATATCTTTTTTTTGTAGTTTGAAATGTCAATTTTAAGATACTGAACCATATTTTTTCTTTAAACATTTTTGTTTCAGAGTTTTTTATATTTTTACATGAAACAGTGCATTTTTCTGATTTCATTAATTACATTTAGTTACAAGAATTTATCTATTTATTTATAATTTGTTATGAATATATAACTGCAAATACTTTCTAAAGATGTCAAAATATATGTTGAAATTGTTTAATAATTTATATATACTTGTAAAAGTATTAATTTATACTTGTAAAAGTGAAAATTAAATCAAGACACGAATGACTGAACATTTATATTAAGGATACCCAAAACTAATGTGTGTAAAGGTTAAGGATATAAAAATAGAATGATATTTTTAAATGCCATGTGTTTTTACAGGAAATCCTGGAACAAGTGCCTGTGACGAATTTAGATACGGGGGAACAGGTGCCATTAAGTATAGCAGAAGATAAATTACCACAATGTATCAATCCTTTGTCATTACATATTATGAGACTTACTAAATCCAAGTACATAAGCAATTCTAGTCTCGAGAAGGAAAAAGAGAGCGATGAGGAAAGCGTGGACAGTAAAATGTCTAGTATACCGCCAGATGAAGATGTATCTGTAGATAGAGTTCGTAAACGGACGCAAAAATTGAAACGATTCCTAGGATCGACTGTAAAAAAGACCATGGACAAAGCCAAATCGATCGCGCAAGAAGTATCACATGCGAGACATAAGGAAGATGTCATGGATATAGTAGACGAAGTCTATCCTGGTGAACAGCAGTATATAAAATTAAAGGCATCAAATAGTCACAAAGGTCCGTATGAATTCAGTTGTCTGCAGCACGTTCAAGATCTTAGTGGGGAACACGTAGGACCTGTTTGGTGCATGAAGTTTTCAGCCTGCGGTCGATTGTTGGCCACTGCAGGACAAGATCGTGTTCTAAGGATTTGGGTTCTACGAGATGCCTTTACGTATTTTCAAGACATGCGAACCAAATATAATGCGGAAAAAGTCAGTCCTACTCCTTCACAGGAATCGTTAGTTTCGCAGCAATCTATGGAAGATCCTAACATCGTGGCTAGTGCCTTCAGCGAGATAGAAGGAACGAAAAGTCCATTCATGCCAAAGCCATTTTGCACATATACCGGTCATACCTCAGATCTACTTGACGTCTCATGGTCTAAAAACTATTTCGTTTTATCTTCATCGATGGATAAAACAGTACGACTTTGGCATATATCTCGTAAGGAATGCTTATGTTGCTTTCAACATATCGACTTTGTCACCGCCATAGTATTTCATCCGCGGGACGACCGATACTTTCTCTCAGGATCGCTGGATGGTAAATTACGTTTATGGAATATTCCAGATAAAAAGGTTGCGGTATGGAACGAAGTGGACGGGCAAACAAAGTTGATTACTGCGGCAAACTTTTGTCAGAACGGAAAATTTGCGGTTGTGGGATCATATGATGGTCGTTGCATATTTTATAATACTGATCAATTGAAATACCATACTCAAATACATGTCCGATCAACAAGAGGAAAAAATTCCACTGGCCGTAAGATCAGTGGAATCGAGCCAATGCCGGGAGAAGACAAGATATTGGTCACATCGAATGACAGTCGCATTCGTCTGTACGATTTGAGAGATTTGAATTTGTCTTGCAAATATAAGGGATACGTTAACATCAGTAGTCAAATTAAAGCAAGTTTCAGCCCAGATGGACAATATATAGTTAGCGGTTCTGAAAACCAGTGCATTTATATCTGGAAAACCCATCATGATTATTCCAAATTTTCTAGCGTTCGTAGGGATCGAAATGATTTCTGGGAGGGCATAAAGGCGCACAATGCTGTAGTAACGTGTGCCGTATTCGCACCAAATCCAGATAGTATTATCAAGCAAATCGAAGCGAGAGAACAATGGGAGAACAAAGAGGAGTCGAAAGGCATGGATAGCTCTAACATAGATGTGGTTCCTGTTGATCCTGTCGTTGAACAACGCACTAAAGGCTGCGGAGGCCACGTCCTTGTGAGCGCTGATTTTAATGGGTGTATAAAGGTTTTTTTAAACAAGACAAAACCAAAGCATAGCTCCCTACCGGCATCTGCACTCGTGTAACGTAATGCCATCTATGAATCTACGCAGAAATTGTATCAATCAAGAACAAAAATGTACATACGAGTGAATTTTTCGTGCGTGCGAACGCTTCGTTCGTCTAGCGCAAGTTTTGCTATAGGCTTGTCTCAATATCAGACTTGTATACAAACTTTTTTTAACGCCACGTACAAGTATTATTGTATCTCCGCGCGCGCGCGCGCGCGCGCGTGTGTGTGTGTGTGTGTGTGTGTGTGTGTGTGTGTGTGTGTGTAGTAATAGTTAGTTAGAGTATATATATATATAGATTATTTATTTANTATATTAATATATNTNTNTNATANAAT
>NW_012130145.1:252625-265021 GCF_000143395.1 Atta cephalotes
TAGGTTTTACGTTACGTAACTATACTATATATAATATATATACGTATATATATATATATATATATATATATATATATATATATATATATATATATATATATACATATATATACATATATATATATACATACATATATATATATACACGCGCGCGCGCGCGCGCGCGTGTGTGTGTGTGTGTGTGTTAATTTTTCATCATAGAATTTTATAGTAACGTATATGAGATGCGCTACAATTGTACATTGCGCAATATTACACACACATATACAAACACACACACAACAACAAACAGAATCTCATTTTAATTGCCCCAAACAAATATTTCCAAAAACATAAGATACGTAAGATACGGAAAAATGTTTCAGATATAAAATGATTTCGAGGAGAGATGACATATTTTTAGCTCCACTTTTTTAAATGGAATTATGATTCTTTTTCTTTTATATAATATTCTTCTAATTATTCTGCATACAAAAATATTAACATACAATTATAAAAAATTAATAATTTACGAAATATTTAATATTTTATGTCAATATATGAATAAAATATAAAATATTTCGTAAACTATTAGTTTTTTTATATCTCTATCATAATATTTTTATATACAGAATAATTAGAGGAATCATATTATTATGCAAAAAAAATCATATAATTTCATTTAAAAAATTGAAAGTGATCTTCATACCTTTTTGAGGTCAGAAAAAAAACTGTGATTAAAATATATTTCCTTTCAAACTTTCCATTTTCACCTGAAACATTTTTCTGTATCTTCCAAAATTTTTTGAGATATTTGCATGAATAAATTAAAATGGAACATCTTGTATATACATAATATATGCATCAGTTTCCACGATTTATCGTATTTCTTGCAAGAAAAATGACACAAATACAAAAAATATGAAATGTTCAGAAAAAGGTAAAGAAATTGCATTTTAAAATTATTTATTATAATTATAACAATATTAAATATAAGTTAACTAAGAGCTAATGACAGATGGCTTGTTTCAAGTTCTCTAGACGTAACGTAATTAATTTTGTTATGCTATTGTGTTACTTTTAAAAATTATTTATATTTGTGTCATTTTTCTCTTGTGTTATGTTTCTTTGGGATGTATTTAGATTCAACTTGTATTTTTCTTAATTAAAGATCACATTTAGAATACAACCTCTATAATATGAAATTTAAAAAATTCGATTTGTGTAATTTTTCTTACATAGGTGCGATATGTAATTATTATACATTGATATTTTATTGATATTTTATGCAGAAATTATTATGCTCACGATACTCACTGATTTAATGTTCGTACGTGCGTGCGTGTGTGCATTCGTGTAAAAATTGCGTGAAAGGATAATGTTCTCTTTACCTAAAACACATACGATATTTGTTTTTCTCCTTATAATGCATAGAGTATGTAATTTGGAAACATTCATAATTGGAGCCATCGAAATATTCGGAACAAGTTTATTGCCACAATTGTAAAATGATTAAGATTTACAGCGACCAGCAGGTACAAGTTTTACAGATAGTGTAAAATATGTTTAAATCGTATCGCGATTACAATGTACATACGCAAGGAAAAATTGTAATTATTTTATGTAAACACAATTGTAAATATAATAGTGCATCGATAATGTTGTACCGACAATATGAAAATATCCAAGAGAAATTTAATTTGATTTAATTGAAAATTTAGTCAATCATCATAAAGGAATTATAAGAATATGAACTGACATAAGACAGCAGTTATAAAACATGAAGGAGGGAGGGGGGGGAACAAAGTATATATATTTTAAATTACATTTATTCGTTTTACGTTTTACTTTAGATGAATATAATTCAGTATTTTTTTATTCCTTTAATTATGTATGTATATGTATATATATGTATATATATATATAAATGTATATATAGTATATATAAATATATATATAAATGTATATATATATATATAGAGTGTTCCCGAATATTCTTTGAGATATTATTTCGAACAAAAAGTTTCCTATAAATATAGGGTCGAAAAATACTTCCTTAAACAATGTCAATATGTGATTAAAATTTAAAAACGAAAAGATAAAGAGCACCCTGCGAACGCAAGATCATTAGCGAGTAGTTATATTTGATGACAATAAATTATAATCAAATTACAAACAATTAAATATTACATAGACGTTTCGACCTTACATTAGGCCATCGTCAGTATATAAGCAATTCGTAAATTTTTTCGCGTAACGGGCGAACTAATCTAAGTTTATTTTCTTATAACATGTTTAATTATAACGTAAGAACACTCGTTATCTAAAAATTGTTTTTCATTTTTCCATTTATATTGATGTTAGTCCAAAGAGTTTCTAATTGTATTATCCAAAGGAAATTGTCTTTTATTACAAATTTTCCGATAATCCAAATGTTCATACTTAGTTATTATTTAAACACAAAATTTCCAGATTCTAATCACATTCAATATTTCTTGATTAATTAAATGTTTGCAATTCGTGTTTCGAGTTATAAAATATAGCCTTCCTTAAAAAGCGTCCAAAAATTTCTGAAATCACGATTATTTTACACATTTTTACAAATATCAGAGAAAGTATGCGTTTTTAAACAAAAATTACCAAAACAAAAATTGAAATTATCGAATTAAATTATCTTTTAAATGAGATTAAAATGATTATGGCATGCGTTCCATTTTAAATAACTAGTATCAAATGCAATAAAGTATTTCTTGGCTATACTTAAAGCTTTTTTAAAAATTTTTTACTCTAATTTTTTTCTATGAAATTTATTTTCTTTTTTCTACTTTTTTTTATTTTCCATAAATACTATAAAGAACAAGCATAAATATAAAGAATATCTTTAAAAAAGTTCTACTGTCGATAAAAAAAAAATACTTTTGTACATTTGAAACTATCTCAAAATCTACAGAATATATTACACAATCATTTTGATTGTTCTCATTTGAAAGGTAATTGAATTCTGTATAACTATCATTTTCATACTTTTTGTTAAAAAACGCATATATTCCCTGATATTTGTAAAAATGTATAAAACAATTATGATTTTATTTCCGGAGGTTTTTCGAACGCTAACTTTTTAAGAAAGTATTTTTCGATCCATATTTATCAGAAATTTTCTTTTGGAGTTGAATTTTCTATAAAATCTGATAAAAAAACGTTGGAAGACACCCTGTATATATATTATATATATATGTATATATACATATATATATGTCCGATAAATGCCGATAAGACGTTTAAGGATAGATTTCTGAAACCATTTAGAGATAAAAATTCCAATACCAAAATGCTGAGGCTGTAATTTTTGAATTATAACATTTAAAGCATGAAATAAAGAATAAAGAGACTTAACTAGATAGAGTAAGAAGAAAAAAGTTGGTTTTACAGAAAATAATCTCTATACTGCCAAGTTCGCTAAACAGAATAATTTTGGCTATGGTCGATTTGGACGCTTTAAGCATTTGTAATCATCATTCTGTCTTTATTGTTCATTAGAAACGTAAAATAAGAATAGAAATACTGAAAGCACTGAAAGCGTTCAAATCGCAGCCTTTGTCACCGTATTAAGCATTCATATATGTATAGTATCATCGTTTTTCTCTGGTATCATATTAAATCCTGCACATGACTGGATTAGAATCTTGCCATCGTATTGGCTGCTGTCAGTGCTAGTATTGCAGCCAATACGATGGCAAGATTTTAATCCAACTAGCAATCCAGCAGGAAAACAAGCATTGTATGTCACAAACTTTACATGGAACACAGTTTTGTGTCCTAACTGGAAAACAGCCCGTCATCTGTGTCTCTTGTTGGAAAGCTCCCTATAGTTAGTGAAATTCAGTAGAATTTCTGTTAGTAATTTTGTAATACATTGTAATACAATTTATATTTTTGTTTATTTGTAATACAATTTATATTTTTAAATTTTAATTTATATATTATTTTTATTTATCTTTATACAATTATTTTATTGCAGGTATTGACATATTACACTTAAAACATTTATAACATTTTTTTATTTAATTTAATTTAATTTTATTTGTTCCGAATTTTACATTTACATTATAATCATATGTTTTTATATAACCTTCCCATTATGTCTTTTTACCAGCTGTTATCCATAATATGGCGACGAAATGTTGCAAGTTATTCTATTCAGCGAACCTGGCAATGTACGAAACATTTTTCATGACCAATCCAATCCATATAGTTGGTCTTCTTACTCTTATTTCATGATTTAAAGTTAGCAAATTGTGCCATAAGCCCTGTGCACAATAGAAAGAATAAAATTATATATTATAGATTAATTATAAATTGGTTTTCGGAAGAAACTGAGCAAAATGTATATTTTTAATTATATTTATTATTTTTATTATAATTCTGTCTTGAGACGGTCGAAAAAGTTTCTAATTTTGAAAAAATTTATATTAATCAAATACGTCTTTTTAAAAAATTTTTTTCCCGTAAATTGTTTAATTTTTAAAATTAAAAACATTTTAAAAAACTTAAATTTTTACACAAAAAA
The DNA here is from genome assembly GCF_000143395.1 of Atta cephalotes. Classification (NCBI taxonomy): domain Eukaryota; kingdom Metazoa; phylum Arthropoda; class Insecta; order Hymenoptera; family Formicidae; genus Atta; species Atta cephalotes. The sequence goes on from NW_012130145.1 coordinate 257,172, forward strand.
TTCGGAATCTGCGAAAAATCATCGTATCATTTTTTTGTAAATCTATTTAAAAATATTTATTTGTTAAATTTTATCCAACGATATTTTATTAAGATACAACATTAAAAATTATTTTAAAAAATTGCAATCGTTAAAAAATTTCAAAATTTGTGAACAAATATCGTGCGCGCATGTGAGTGTGTGTGTGTGTGTGTGTGTGTGTGTGTGTGTGTGTGTTTTGTAGATATAATTAATTTTTTTAAAAACAAAAGAAAGAAGTTTAAAAGTATCTCTAAATATTTGGACGATAATGAATTAAATCCTTTCTATCTTATGGCTTAAAAAAGAAAACAAGTTTTGATAATTTTTTTCAGAAAAAGTATAATAAAGATACATATTCATTGTTTTCACATATTTGTTATATTTTTCTCTTTAATTTTAAATTTTATGAAGTCAACGTATTAACTTTTAGTCTACATAAAGTATCGGGAAAGAAGCCTCTCCGATGGCTTTCAACATGGAGCCAGAACGAAAATACTGCAGGTATTAATCATCTGAAAAAGTTAAAAAATCGATTTTCCTCTTTAGAAAGAAGATCTCTATTGGATAGACTATGATTGCGTTCAGCAGACTCGACTGTCGTGGAGTCAGTAAGCTCTTGCTCCTATTGGATGATCTAAAATATTCTAAAAGAATACACAAATAGCGAGCGCTCACGCATTCGCAACAGTTGAGTTTACTGGACGCGACCAATTTTGGTAATTGACTTTAAATAAAAATTAACAAAATGACGATTATTTGAAAAAAAGTTTGATTTTTTTACCTTAAATTATTTTACTTTTGCGATAAAAAAAGTATCATTGATATTGATATAATTTTAGTCTATCCGGAAAAGTATTGCTCTACAATCGTGCAATATTTGAGAGCGATACATTCAATAGTGAATTTTGTTCTATCTTCCGTTAGATTGAAAAAATGTTTCGAGAAAAACGCGTTTAAAGTTTCAAGTTTACTTTTTTATTATTTACGTTTATATTTGCTACGTTAAAGCTTCAACAACATTCTACACACTTGGAGCTATCAAATTATGCAAAAAAATTTTTCATTTTTTTATCTCATCAATGGACCGACATATATATACAGTTACTTGTTACGAATCTCTTTCTGAATCACTGTTTTCGATCTATTTATAGTTTACGAATATATATGTGATAAATCGTGACGATCATAGCGCAGAGTGTGTAGCGTAACTGCTCTTTGTGCCAAAGATCCAGGGTTAAAATTTACCCAGAAATTTTAATGGCTACTTCTCGGAAGGCAATAGCAAACCTCTGAGAAATATCTTTGCTATTTAGATTCGGTTAAAAAACTGTAGGTCTCGTATATCAATAGAAATATGTATATACTCGCCAACACACACGGCAACACGCGTGGCGTTTTAATGCCAAACTCCTTTCTTTCAAAGACTATGTAGAGTAGAAAAAAATTGAAAGAGGCGATATCCAGCAACGAACGAAATCAGGCTGATATAGAATGTGTGATAAATATATACAACCTTACAAATTATACACATATGTATTCTTTATGCGATTGGTTACAAACATTTATTTGTACAAATCATTGTTGAAGTATGTGCAAACGCAAGATCAAATACGTAATTTTAGAGTACTTCCATACTATCTATGTCCACTCCAATATCGAGAAAATCATCGTTATAATCTTGAACTTGTCTCTGTACCAACGGATGTTCAGAATGATCTGGATCATCTGTTACAGGACTGGGTGGTGGATTTGATACCGTGCGATCGGAATCTACTGGCATTCTGTCCATGCCTTCGCCACGTCGTAGTCTTGCTTCTTCTGCGATTTGTCTTGTTGAAAGTTCTGCTCTTGTTAATAAAGCTGGTAAATCCTTTTCAGATCCATCTATAATTTTAAGACAAATTGTAGATTAATATTATATCATTCTCTCTCTCTCCCTTCCCCTCCTCCCCCCTCTCTCTCTCTTTGTCTCTAAATATATATGTTGTTCTATTTAAAATAAATATATAATATATAATATACCCTCAAAACTTCTCATTAATTCCTGTTCCCTCTTCTGTCGTCCTGAATCACCAGTTTTCCTTCTTTGTTCGCTGGTCTCTTTTTGATCATAATAAAATATCTCCCTTATTTTTTCTTGAGGAATATGTTTATCATTTTTCACCAACCAAAAGTATATTCCACCAGCAGTCCTTCTACGAGATCCATTCATTATTAACATTCCACCATCTTCTTCGATCTTCTTTGTTTTTTGGAAAAAATCAATAGCTTTTTGTTTACCAATTATATCCACCACTCGTCCTATAACAGAAAGATTAAAAAAATACATATAAATAAACATTAACTACAAAACGGACTCTCGAAATTAAAACAGAAAGAATCAAACAAGGCTAACGAGAGATATATACAATATATAATAATATTTGATTCAAAATCAATTAAAATTGTGATGACAACATAATAAATCTGTAAAGTTTTCATATTACTTTTTGCATACTATTGTATTCTTAATTTCATTAGTCTTGTTTGATTCTTTTTGTTTTATATTATAAATAAGGTATCTAATATTTATTGAAATAGATTAAATATTATCGGATGCATAAGTCACAAAGATGTTTTTTCACAATCTTTTTATAATGTACAACTTATAATAAAGTAATCGGTTGTTATATAATCAAATTGAAACAAAAATTTTCTTAATTTTATTAAAAGATTACATTTGTATGTGTTATCTCTTCTCTTCTATGTAGCTCAATATGTAAAAAAGATATTTTCAATTATTTATAATTTGAAAACCACTAATGTTTTTAATTGTTATTTTCTGAAATATTTATATATTTTGATATATATTTTCTTACTTATAAGAAGCTCTTTTCTTTCGCTGAGCTTATTGGTTATGTCAGTAGCAACATCGGCATCTGTTGAATCCACAGTTGTAGATAAATCTGCTATTATTCTAACCGAACCTTTTTGATTATCCACGGAGTTTCTCCTTTTTCCCAATCTAAATTTTACATCACGTCTGTCTGAATTTGTTCTTTTATTAGTTAATCTACGTTCATTGTCCTTTTCTTCATCAGAACTATTATTATTACAAGGTTCCCTGCCATTCTCTGCATATCGTAGAGTAAAATTGTAACTTTCGACATTACGTTCTTGATACAACTTTTTAGTAACACCACACGATGTTAAATCTTCGGTCAAAGATTCTTCCTGCATTTGAGTACACCATACTTTGTATTTATCATTTTTGGTTGGCAAATCCTTCCACAAATGCTTATTCTTTTTCAATTTAAGTTTTGGTTTTTTAACATTAGTCTGTATGGAATCCGAGTCAGAATCACTTTCAGAATCTGCAGAATGATCAGATTCATCACTATATCTCATTTTTGTACATGTGTCTGTGACAGATGTCTGCTTTATGTGAGGTCTTTGTAAAATTTTATAAGTTTCAAAGACGTCGCTGGGCTATATAAAGAAATAAAATAATTATTAAAAAATTAATTTGTTAATACCAAAGCAAATTTATGTTATACAATGATATATAAGATAGTGTAAAATTTACATTGTGCGATGTATTATGGGATCTTTCCAGCTAGAAGACAAACACAGTGTCAGAAGTACTATGTAAAGTTATTGTTGTTTCAAAGGGCTATTAAATTTTTACAACTAAAATTTTGTATCTTTCCTAAATTGTTAATACATAAGCCAAGAATTTGATACATAAGCCTCTATTTTAGCATCGAATACACAATACATGTATGACACAATATTAACTTGTAATTGAAACATTGCTTAGTCATTGGTACATGATGCCTGCTGGATTGTTAGATGAAAAACAAGCATCTTGTGCTGCTAGTTTTACTCTTTACAACTATAGTGATATATATAAATAAAGGAAGTCTTACACATATGTCAAAATATTATCAAATGTAATCTTAAAAATTCTCATCGGAACATATTAGAAGAATAAATGATAATGATAATGAAATATAAAAATTCTGTATCATGAAGTGATATAAAATAATGATATAATCAAACATAGCATTTTAGCTGTATACAATTGTGTTGACTTGTTACAGTTAAAAAGCACGAAATCATACATTGTGTTACACAATGTTGTTAGTGTCCCTTGCTGGAAAATTCCCTATATAAGTAACAAAGCATAATTTGAATTACACAATGATATTGTACTTCGTTTATCTCTTCAATGTTTAAAACTTAGATATCTAATGAATAATGGTAAACGTTACAAATTTCTTTAGTATTCAAAGAAATAATATTGTAGTTAAGATTACTTCGTCAACACATTGTACTCTGCTTTCCTATATCCTGTATCTTGTTTTATATTATTGCAATATAATTCTACATCGCAAAATGTACACATTTAAACTACATGATAGAAATAATTACATTAATGTAGATAATATAAATTTCAAATCAATGATTTGAAAAATAACAACAGTTTATCGAATATGTTAAAATTTATATTTATAAAAGTTACATTAGTATTTTAAATAAAAATTTGTCAGTATCTAACCTCATCGATGATTTCACCATCTTCTAATGGTTCCGCTTCCATTCTCTTGAGTAGGAAAATTTTATCTTCCTCTGTTTTCTTTACAAGTAAAAAAAACGTTTTACAACACACATATGCACGAGTACGCGTACACACTCATCCACGCAAAAGTTAATGCTTTAAATAAAAAAAGAAGAAATTTTCTCTATTCTGACGGAACTTCAAATATTTACCAATGCGTCGTATATATTTCTATCTGATTTCCATGACACAATGGAAAATTTTCCTACTACCTGCTTCTCATGGACAATGTCAAGAAATTTTTATGCCAAATCCAAAATTCTGAATGATTAAAGGGCCGGTTTCACCTCTAATCAACGCGTTGTCTACAATAGAACCTATGTTTTATAAAACACATGATGCACATGATATATCATTTTATTCTTGTGTTCACTATTGTTTCACCGAACACTAAATAGTTCTGTTCGTGCTATTTGCACTTTTTGCACTTAGCATTTACGCATTCTCTCTTTTCAACACTGAGGTTATGTTCCAAAACTTCCTCTCCGAGGAAGATTTTACTCTACATATCTATAATATACGTTACGTGTACTATATATTTCGAGTAAAATTTTCTTCAGAAAGGAAGTTTGGAACGTAGCCCGAATATATATTGGGTTGTCCAGAAAGTTCGTGCCGATTTTGAAGGAAAATTGAAACGCAGAAGATTTAAATTTTTAATTTCATTTATTAAATTTAAATCTTTTGCGGCACGAATTTTCCGGACAACCCAGTATTTATCCTATTTTAAGTGTAAAAATTTTTGGAAATTCAAGCAATTTTCAAGCAACGTGAACAGACTTAAAACCGGCAGTACATGATACTTTTTCTTGCTAGATTACTAATTAGATTGGATACTTTTCATTTGGGCCTGATTGCATTTCATCAATTTACTTTGGTTTTAAGCGAAGCTTAAAACTTTCTGTCTCTGTCTCTTAAATCAAGACAGATGGAGTTTTAAGTCTCGCTTAAAGTTAAAGTGACATTAGACGTGTTCAAGTTGATAAAACGGCTGCTCGCTGAGCAAACAATTGTTATTTATAGATCCAACCAATCATATTCAATAGTTCGGTAAGCATGCCTAGTCGTTTTCGTGCGGCTTAAATTGGTGCAACTAGGCCTTGATAACACAAGTCGATACAAGTATCATTCTATCTTTGTCATTCTCTGAATGGCCTAGTTTCATCGAAGATTTAAACCAGATCAGAATGTAAGAACCAACCAACTATAGTTGAGTATTCTCCTGTTACAGTCGAACGACAGGAGAATACTCGATTGTAGTTTTAATTCTTACATTCTGGGAGTCGATTTTGTATCTTTAAATAAGGTGAAAATTACAAAAGTGAGTAAATTTACTAGATGTTGACCAATGAAATAATCAGTATTCTAGCTCACTTTTATAATTTTTATCCCATTTCATGATACAAGGTTTGTTCAAGATACATTCGCTGAAATTAAAATAATTTAGTACGTGTATAAAGTGCACGATGTAAACTAGGTAATTAATTGACTATCGTTCTAGGCTCCTATTCTTGGCTATGGTCAAAGTCTCGCTACAAATGCTTTGAAGTATTTGATGGACCAATTAAAAGAAAGAATTTTATAAATTGACTAGTTAAAAAACACTTCAAAGCGTTTGCAGCATCGCGTTGACTATACCCCTTGAAAAGTATGGCATACGAAAAACTAGGGTACTGTAGTATTTGTAACGTTGGCCATTGAACTATATATATACTGATGAATTATACTACTATGGGCATCGAGGAAAATTCGTGACCACAAAGCGAGGCAATATTTACAGTAAAAAATATTGTCTTGCTGCTTCACTGTTTGACGTTTACTGCGTCCAATCTGAATTAGGCATAAAATCGCTTTACGATTCGCCGATTAACTTAATAAGCTGATTAGTCCATTGCAATTGGCCAATCGCATTTATTATTTCATTTGACATAGATACAATTGGCCAATTTCAATGAATTAATCATCAATTAAGCTAATCAGCGAATCGTAAAGTGACCCTAATTGGCTAATTTAAAATAATATAATCTCATTGGTGAACCAGTAAAAAATTACTAGGAATAGGTTGGTGTGATTGGTGTGTAATTAAACTGTGTAAGTGCACCGCTCCCTCTTGAAATGAGATGAAAATTACAAAAATGAGCAGATTCACTCAAATATTTATAATTTAATTGGTCAAAGTTCGAAATAATTTAAATAAATTTAAAATCCTGCGTGGTTTAGTTGTACAAAAGTATCTTAACATAATAGAATGATTGAAATAGAAATGGCATTTATCAAATCCTTGAAATTTGTTCGCGTTATCAAAAAAATAAATTATTTCGATAAGATATTCGTAAAGATATTTATAAAGATATTCGGACTTTTAAAAATCAAAATTTCAATTTTTCAAAAAAATTTAAATCAAAAATTTTGCCAAGATTTTATTCAGTTTCAATTTAAAATTGTATACTGATCAATTAATTATATTCACGTATAGTCACTCAAAAACGTTTGTAATCGTACCAGCCCTATTACAAACGAACAATAAATAGAATAAATTATGCGCAATGGAGTAATATATATCTTGCGGTCCATTTATTAAAAATATGCAGTAACTTCACATCGTGTATTCCATTACTTTCAGTTACAGTAGAATATGACACAATAATATAATATAATATTGTTCTCTATCTACGCAGGCTGTCCTCGAGACGCTTCTATAGCATATAACTTTCAAAATATATAATGTACGTTATCCTGTGTTCATCGTTTACAAAAGACTAGATTTATTCTCTTTAGACATTTCTCGGTATAATTTCGATTTTCTAACTAGAATCATGGACTTTCCTCCTAATTGTAAGATATTTTTTATTCTTTTGGTCGGTTATTCGTAGATGTGCCGCAAACTTTTGCGAAAATTTGCATCGGGAATTATTTACGATATATGGCACACCACGCTTTGGCGCGTCTCGTACTCATATGGCTTACGTGGTACAGAGATTTTTATTAAGTGAAGAAAATCGTACTTGCAATGTAATATAAACACGAAACACAGTGTCAATCGCGATAATAAATTCACATAGAGTGCATAGGCTACATACTACATAGCGGTTTTACAATTTTTTTTATTTGTATCAAGGATCTTTAGATATCATTCAAGACAAGATCGATTTCAAAATAAAAAATCAGCAAGTGTGTGTGTGTGTGTATGAGAGAGAGAGAGAGAGAGAGAGAGAGAGAGAGAGAGAGA
>NW_012130145.1:269689-272049 GCF_000143395.1 Atta cephalotes
AATAGTGTATATGTATATATATATATATATATATATATACACGTTTTCTAAAAGCTATTAAAACAAGAGCCTGTTATAATTTATCGAAAAATATTTTATAAAATATCACGATTGTGGAAGAAGCAGAATGGATTTTTGTCTCGGCAGTGATTTATTAGGCTTATTTCCCATTTGATGTATTCGTTATCAATTTTGTATATCGTAATTAGGATTTTCACGTATAATTTATCCAGATGCCATGATTTTCTTTCATCAATTTCTCGTATTTTTTCTTTCTATTTTTTTTTCAATTTACTTCGTGTTGTGACAGCAAATATGTTCCTTGTATGCGGTAAAATACGTGGTACTTGATAAATATTTATAGTTATAAACGAAACGATTGAACTTTGTTTATTGAAATCTCAATTCGTTTTAGTAAATAAAAATACACATATGGTATATATCTTTTACACTGTGTAATTGTCGCGTCACTTTATGCATTCCAGTAGCAAGCAATCGTATTTGTATTACAATCTTAATCACTTCTATCCTTAGGCACGGCCATGGGCAGTGCTTCTTTTCGAAAACGATCAATATTTATAATTAGAACAATAAAATATATTAGAACTTTGGGAGGATTGTCGCGATTTTTGTGTTATGTATGAATGTAATTTTCATGTAACCAATTTGTAATTCAAGATTGCGTTAATCGCTCGTCCCTCAAGTCACGATTACATCAAATGTAACGTTATGGATGTACACGTATCGTGTTTAAAATAAAGAACGTATGAGTACGACGCGAGCAAGTAGACTGGATTTATTTGCGCGATAAGGGATAAAAAAAAGCGTGTCTGCGCGACGCTGCTTCGAGTGGACTTGAGGTAGAGCAAAATGTGGGAAAGAGGAAAAAGCGAAGAGTGTGTTGTCGATAGATGACAGAGTAGCAGAGAAACCTTTGGCAGTATAGATTTTGCCCCTTTTTTAAATATGTTCCAAATTTATTCATCTAGTCGCCGTCCTTGGATTCACATCGCTTGGCATTACTTTGCGCCTGGTATTTTTCCTAATACCTGTACATAGAACAACATCAGTTACATTAACAGATTGCAACTGTCCAATACTTAAACGTATAACAAGCATCGCGTTCCGCCCTATTTATTACATTAAATGTAAGAGACCAAAAGGAAAAAAATAAGTTTTTAAAACTTGACTTTAGAACATACTTTGGAAAGATCTACCCCAGTCAGCGCTTGTACAGCTGGAGGTACTTGCCCAACAAGACGCGTAAGTTCTCCACTGGTCGCATCGCTTCCGCCAAGAAGTACAATTTCTTCCGTTCTCGCTAACGGTGCTGCGACTTCGGCTGCGATCTGGACAAAGAGAAAAACGTTATTACTACAATACTAACGTATGCATTAATACTACAATATGTAAACGTAACGCATCATTCACCTTTGGCAAGGCATTCAGAGTGATGTTAAGTATTGCCGCATCGCCATATTTTTTATAAACTGTTGCTTTCATTCGCATACGTTCGGCCTCCGATATACCGATAGCTTCTAAAGCGTGAGCCTCGGCCTCTCCGATCAATCGAATTTTCTCAGCTTCGGCTTTTGCTGCGCTTACAGTTTGAGTTCTGTAAATGAATGGTATTGACAAGTTACGTCAAACAAAAATTATAAATTACATTTGATTACATTTGATTACATTTGACATTAAATTCCTGTTTCGCAAAAATTTTACCTTTTTCCCTCGGCGATTCTTCCCATTTTATAAAATTCAGCTTCAGCTGGTAAACGCACTGTACTCTGGAGTTCATGTTCCTTTCGACGGACTTCTTGTTCCTCAACTTCGATTTGCTTGCGCCTTTCCACGACTTCTATCTGTATTTCCTCATTTCGTATTCGCTGTTTTATCTTTGCTGCTTGAAGCTCATAAGCTAATTGGGCCTCGGCTTTCTGAAAAAATAGAATAAAGTATACATATACGTAAATACTTTGAAAATGACTTTGTTGGAAATATTGATCGCTCGCGTATTTTGTAAATAAACTTACCGCTGTATTTACTTCTTGATCGAAATTAGCCTTCTGCAATTGGTAGAGTCTCGCGTTATCCTCTATCTTCGTGTCGGTATTATATTTTATGTCCATCGCCGATTTTTCGCATTCCGCTTCCTATCGTGAAGCAACAAAAAATTATAAAATTGCGTTAACAAGTCGCAAACTATACAAAACGTCTTGTTAACGATATTATCTCTTTCTGCAAGTTGAAATCGATTTTCTCTTCCGACGTGAATGTAAAAAAAGGTCTATTTTGCTGTATAATTGCATTCGTATTTCTCACTTCCATTCTCTCTCTCTCTCTCTCTCTCTACTCTCTCT
>NW_012130145.1:272069-273725 GCF_000143395.1 Atta cephalotes
CATCATCATCATCATCATCATCATCATCATCATCATCATCATCATCATCATCATCATCATCATCATCATCATCATCATCATCATCATCATCATCATCATCATCATCATCATCATCATCATCATCATCATCATCATCATCATCATCATCATCATCAATTATTATTAATCTCTGAGAGAGGCTTTTCTTTTTTGTACTGATCTACTATATTAAGCATTTTGGGAAGACTTTTCGGTCTATAGATTTTATGTCTCTTGATTTTCCTTCTTAGTAACAGCAAATATATAAGCATATTGATGAAGAAATATTATTTATACATGTACATATATTCTACATGTATAAATAATATTTCTCCATTTCGTCATTCTTAATTGTGACATTACTCATCACTAAATAAAATAAAATGCGTCATTAAATGCGTAGTAAATGTATAATATGTAAGTATTTACTTGAATGATAAGCGATGAATAACAAGTGATAAGAAATGGCGTATTCTACACTAGCATATATATTTTAGTATAGATTTCACATTTCTTACATTCTATATAGATTTATAAGTAAGTCGCTTTAATCATAAATTGAAACACATTATTATAGAAAATCAATAAATTTATAGTATAATATAAAAAAAGTAAACATAATTTAACTATCGGTTTTGTAAAAACATTCAAAAGACATAACGAGATAATATGTGTATATATTAAATCCATAATTCGCATACACATATAGTAATCAATAAGTTACTGTAAAAAATAATATCGAACTTTTATTCAGATCATCCAGTTTTTTTTCTACTAAGGAATCGATATCATATAAATTGGCACTTGTTCAGCTTGAAATACCATTATTTTTTGCTTTAATGCTGTGAATTCCGATGCGTGGTCAACCGAGAATATACATCGCGCGCGTCGATGTAAAATACAATCAAGCATTTTCTTTAAATTGCGCTCGCGTGACGCACTTTCCTCATCTTTTTGTATTTCACGATAATAGAAACTCTTTACGATAATCTATTATACATACGTGACTCTAAATATGTACAGCGACTACAGGTGGCAGCAAATCGCACGTCCTGAATCGCGTCAAATGTCTATTCTTTCATTTATTTTTTTCTTTTGTTAAATCACTTAATTATGTTGAACACAATGATATCGAAACGCTCTTAATCATATCGATTATATTAAAACTTTGAATTGCGGTACTGATTAGTTGGAGACTGTTCATTGTATTCTGAGTCAAGTGGAATGCATAAACTGAGTGTTGAGATAGCACAAATAATGATTTTAAAGGAAAGGATCTTGTCTCAAATAACTTAATTTTCTCTCTTTTTCTAGCGTCAAAATTCACAATACAGTAATTTGTACAATTAAAAAGGGAATAGTCATATGTATATTGATGTAAATATTAGCAAGTCAAAGTAAAATAAAGATAAGTAGAGGATACAATTTTTTCATTTTATGATTTAAGACGTTCATTTTCAATCGTCAAAAAATTGAAAAATATCTCTTCAGTGAAAAATGTCTCTTTGATTTTTATATTATTATTATATTTATTTCTAAAATCATTTCTTTTTCGATTTTACTACAAATTACAAAAGACAAAATGAATGTGTATATGTATATATATATATATATATATATATACTACGTTTACTAAAG
>NW_012130145.1:277147-280404 GCF_000143395.1 Atta cephalotes
CTCTCTCTCTCTCTCTCTCTCTCTCTCTCTCTCTCTCTCTCTCTCATTCACCCACTCACTCACTCACTCCAAGCTTCTTAAAAAACATTTAATTAAACATCATAATTATACCGAAAATATAAGTATAATTTTTGAGAAATTTATCATTTTATATAGCAACGTATATCGTATAAATCAAAACATACCCTAATACCGGCATCTCGATTTGCTTCGGCGACGCCTACATCAGCGTCTCTTTTAACAGCTGCTGTTTGGGCTTTACCGAGCGATGTTAAATATTGAACCTCGTCATAAACATCCTTTATTGTGAATGAGAGAATCTCGATACCCATGCGACCGACATCTGGTGCGGCAACTTCTCGTACAAGAGCCGCAAATTGATCACGATCTTTATAGACTTCCTCCACGGAAAGTGTTCCTAAGAAAAAACATTATTTCTTTCCATTCTAACAAATTTATCAGAAGAGTAGTTTTAATCCATTTGACGGATCCAATTATTTATTTTTCGCGCAATTATTTAATTTTCTTGTCATGAATTAAATATTTGAGAAAAATTTTTCTCACATCTTACATATTACATTATAGGTACACTTTAAAAATAGCAGTTTATATAATTTTCACTGTGTTGGTGTTACATTACCAATATAATGTGGATTTAACAGATGGGTTTTTAATCCACAGCAATATTTTCAAGAATATACACATATTACAGACATTACATTATTAATCTAATCTAATTATTCTAATATTAATCTGAAAGCTCTATATAGAATAGGAGCATCAAGACACACAATTGTATAAATTAAAATGTTTTTATATTACAATTACGTGGCCTGTTAATTGCTTATGAAAAGGTGTTAGTTAACCAACTGAGAAATTATTGTATTTTCAGAAAAAAAACGTATCATAATTTGCTTAATTATAAAATAAAACGTACCCAATATAGCTCGAAGGTGACCTTCTAAGGTGGACAAGATCGTGGACTTAATCTCGTGAACACTCTTTCCAAGAAACTGTTCACTGGCAGTGTGCAACAATTCGTCGGCTTTCATGATTTTGCATTGTGCCACTCCAGTGACCGTTAACGGTACTCCCTGTGCCGTTTCCACACTCTCACATACCGGGTTCAGCGTCATCACCTCCAGCGATAATCGTTGTACGTCGGTGACGAACCACCAGGTGAACGCGTATCCACCTACGATGGTCCTCTTCCTCATGGAACCGCAGCATCCTCCTATGGAACGCAAAGATAATTCGTATGAGTGCTAATTCTTGTGAGAGAATTTATTTGCGATAAGTATAATTTTCAATAAAATTCATTGAGATTTCATCGATATTCGAGTTTTATTATTATCGAGATCTTATTATGTCTTGGAATCTTCAAATTTTTTTTGCAGAAATGAATTATTTTTTATGAACAATTGTCGAGAAAAAGGAAATATATTGGTACCTACATTGAAATAAATCAATCTTACGCAACAGTTAAGATTAACAATAAATATTAAATATTGAATATTAAAATAGATAAAATCGTGTAACATTTATGATTTTCTTACCTATCTTTTATATAGAAATTTAATACTAATACTGGCCAATTAATCATTTATTTCCAGTATTAAAATTACTGTCAATAATTCTTCTAATACTCAAAATAAGTAATTAATTGGCCAACACTAGCTTGATTGGCCAACACTAGATTAAATTTCTATAAGGAATGATGTATTATTTCACTCAATAATAAATAATTGTAAAAGAGGAGAGCGGAAAAAATTAAGGTTAAAAAAAGATTTACTTTCTAGGGTATACGTTGGTACGATGTCATTGATTAGTTTATAATTCTGAACGATCGTTAAACGCACACCTAGTATCAGAACAATAAGTAGGTCAGTCTCCATAGCCGATGAGTAATTCTTTACTATAAACCGGTATTATGAAATTACTCCGATCTATCGGGACATCTCACGTCATCGTGTGTAATTTTGAAATATCTGTCACGTTTCTTTTCATATTACATTATAAACATTGCGAATAGGTAATCTGTAAGAACATGTCGAAATGAATATGCGTGCAATAACAAGTCTAGAAAGCAGACAATTAATGTTTTTTTAATTTTTTCAAAAAGAAGGACTCGTCAACAAAAATTATCAATTTTCTTAAATTTTTTATCTATATTCATTACATTTTCGCATTTCGTCAGTTGATGATTTATGTAGAAGAAAGCCGATGTATTACTTTGTTGACGTATTACTTTGTTTTTAAACAATATTTCTTAAACAAAAGGTAAAAATAAAATTTTAAAAATATAAGTACAAACTAAAAAATATCTTCTATCAGATAGCATAAACAGTTTTTATAATATAATACTATTTGCAATTTTGTAATAATTAATTTTTTCGTAAGATAAGCAAATGAGCATCTGACAAAATAGGCTCCAAAACTGATCCAGTAGGCAGCGGTGCTACGTATTCTTTTTCTTTTATAGAAATTGTTGTTAAAATACTTACGAGAGTTGAATAAGATTTTCCAGAATCTTTTCACTTCGTTATAAAATTTTTTTATTGAATTCTATGCGTATTTACTTTATTCTGTTCTGTAAGATGCAAATATGTAATGAAAGGCTTTCAAGAGTTTTTCGATATATGCACGATTGCCTTCAAGTTCCAATAGAGCTACTTGATACTATAAAGCAACATTATAAAGATTAAGTTAACTCATTATGTGTCTATTTTACAGACAGTTTACGCTTACCTCAATTTTAAATTCAAAATCGTATTATTAAAAAACTAAGAGAAAAAATAATATAAATAAAACTGATTAAAAAAATTATAAGCATTTAAAACAACATAATATTATTAATAATATAGTTACTATTATTTTTTAACCTACGTTCATAAAAGAAAATATAGAAAATAAGAATTTTATTTTCATATTCGTAGATTTCGTTTTTAGCTGATTTGATATAGAAAACAAGTCACAAATATACGAATTATGAGTTTGTACTTCTTTAATTAGCTAAACAGATCATGATTTTATTAGTATTAATAAAGTGCAATAATTAGTTTATGAGAAATAAGAGGATGTCGCTTTAGGAGATCTACATCAGTATCGGCAACTTTCCTTTATACTTTTTTCGTTTAAAGTCACAATTCTCAAAGACATGTAAGGAACAATAATGGAGAACGGGATGGAACCTTCCCTGAGGAGGACAACATATTAACATGAGATGAACAAGGAGAAAGAGAAAGAGAGAGAGAGAG
>NW_012130145.1:280424-307331 GCF_000143395.1 Atta cephalotes
AGAGAGAGAGAGAGACGATTCGATGACCGTTATATTCCGTACGACAGTCTACGGGACTGAAGAGCCCGGAAACCATAGTCAATATATTATCCTGAATGAGATACTCGGCTACGTGCTAGTACTATAACAAGGTCACGATCAGTATTACTCTGCTCTTCGTCGAGTAACATCGTTCACGGACAGAATAATTTTGTTAAAGTATGTAAAAATTTAGCTAGATACAGAGAATCTGAAATTATTTTGTCAGATTATCAAAATAATTAGTAGGATACTCAAGTATGACGAGTAATGTAAAAAAATAAAAGATTTTTGACATTCTATAATTATCTTGAATGTATTATTACATAATATTATTTTGCTATCAACAAAATTATTTTCAGATCTACATTTTGCTACATTTCTAGATACTTCAGCAAAATTGTTCTTTCCGTGTTCGAATGTTTCATCTTTTCATTCTTTATCAGTCAGAAGTTTCCATACTCGCAACTTGCTCGCATTTATCAGTATTTTTCGACGAACAAGTTCCACTTCAATATTTTGAAATAAAAATACGAATACAAAAAGGAAGATTTATCTTATATATTTTCGGAGCTAATTAAAATTCTTTGCTAAATGTGCTTAAAATGTGATAACAAGATACAATATCTATTATATTCACTTCGATGTCTTTGAACTTACAACGTATCAAAGACACATGCAAGCAGATTGACTTTGGTAAAACCTGAATAAGAAGTAAGTGGATGATTTCAGGCAAGTTTCATAGATAATCCCGCTTAGCGGGAAGCAAATAAATTTGCATTGTAAATTATTTATTCTTTCGCTCATAATAATGCGAATATTTCTATTAAAATTATGGAATTTGTTTTTTCCATTATGACTTTACTGCATGATGTAATCTAATTGAAGTACTATTCTTTGTTTATTATTATGATAATAAGTTCAATGATTAAAGAATAGAGATTATTTAATACGAAATATATATATGTTAAAATCTATCTACTTTTACATTTACTTAAAAAAAAAAAATTATATTCTCTGAAAATAAAATTTATAGTAATTAGAAATTCAAAATACAGATCAAAAATAACAAAAAGTTAATAATAAAAAGAAACTAAAATTTTTAAATTAACAGCTAAAAATGGATTGAATAACGCATGAATAATATTCCAACTTGTGCAAGAAAATCTTATTCATAGGACGAGAGATACCAGTTAAAAAATTTTCTCTTAGTAAGTTGTATTTTACTAATACAGTATATTTGACTTAATTTTCGAAAAATATGAAATGTAAAACATAAAAAATAAATTGCATTATAAACAACAATTTTCTTCTTCTGTTTTTCCTGAAGAAAAAGATCGCAAGTTGTGAAATATCCTACATAAGGCATATATATGTTTAACATATTTACGAAAGGCATAAAGTATTTATAAAAATCTGGTAACTATTCTTTACCATCTTCACTTAATAATCTTTCTTGTGAAAATATGGAATTGTAATAATGGAAATATTGCAATGGAAATATTTTAATTTTAATATTTTAATATTTTGATCTGTATTTTGAACTTCTATTTACTATGAATTTTATTAGAGAGTACGAGTTTTTTTTTTTAAGTAAATGTAAAAGTAGATAAATTTTAATACATATATACATTTCGTATTAAATAATCCCTATTCTTTAATCACTTATTATCATTAACATTAAACAAGGAATGATATTTCAATTAGATTACATGCAGTAAAGTCATAGTGGAAAAAACAATTGCATAATTTTGATAGAAGTACCGTGTTATCATGAATGAAAGAATAAATAATTTACAACGTAAATTTATTTGTTCCTGCTGAAAATAACAATATTTAAATGTCGTGCATAGTTTCCATAAAATTTTTAAAAAAATAATAAAACAGCGCATCGTATTTAATTCATGCATTGATTTATGCATATAAGTTAGAATACTCCTTAGCATTAAATTGAAAATTACTTTCATTTAAAAATTACTGATCGAATATTTTTGCTTCTCCCGGAAAGAAAAAGATTGAGTCTTCTGGCAGCAAAGAATTACATAGCAAATTCTCGAATATTCTGCGTAATAAGTTTCTTTTCTTATTATTTTAGAATAATGGAAACTTCTACGACGTATGTTTTCCACCGTTTTGCAAAGATTAGACCAATATAATTTTCTTTTTGAATTGCTTAGTTATTATATAATATAATTCATTTGTTTCGTATTTTTGATACAAGCAATATTTCATATTTTCACGATTTTTAACTTTTATTTATAATTCAATCTCTGAATTTTCTTCTCTCTCTCTCTCTCTCTCTCTCTCTCGCTCTCTCTCTCTCTAATTTCATTAAGCTTCTAGTACATTGATAATACATATTACAAAGTTCACAATAAGTGTCACATGTCATTATTTGTTCCCAAAAAGAAATCAGATTTTATAGATAAATAAAAAATATATTTACAAACTTTTAATATAACATAATATCTACATCAATTTATTTATCACTATCATGAATATGATCAAAAAACGTCACATGTGCCACTTGTCAAAACATGATTTTTGATAGGAAAACTGATAAAATTGTTCGATAATAGGAAATTGAAGAACTCACACACAAAATAATTGTGAACGCACAAAATTCGCTTGAAATTACTTAACAGATTTGAAAGTTCCACGAGTAATTGATATTCATTTCGCACTGTTATATTGCTCAGACCAAGCCACGTAGCTTCTTCTTTGTCAATTTCTAACGTGATAGTTGCCAAGCTATCGGTTTTATTTCGACAGATTTCAGTATAGCGCGTTGGTTTGGTTCGGTTAGATGTTTTCCTAGAAAATTCTTCAATTCTCTTAATTGAATAAAAAGAAAATGAATAATACTATTATTTACATTATTCATACAAAAAAAATATTTTTTGAGGAAGTTATAATGTCGCTATGTGGTAAACGAAGAAATTTTTTAAGAAAGTGAACGAAGAAATTTTTGAAGGATCTGTTTTCTTATAAAAAGTTACGTTCATAATTATTAGTTACAAAAAATTTTATCATTACATTATCATTGCTATTCGACACATTTATTATGTTCTATAAAATAATAACAGATATTTACTATCTTTTCTGAATTTTAAAAATAATCTTAGAAATTACTTATTATATTAATAAATAATAAGGAATATTCAAGCTTACACAAGATCTTTTTTGCAGAAAATCTATTTAAATCCGTTATATATAAAAAATGTATATGTACTTATTATTTCTTATTTGATATATTTTAATATATTATATTATAAGAAAAGATATACCCAATGTGCTTTTATATAGTTTCATTTTTCTTTTAATTAGAAATCCGTAAGAATATGTCGCAATCATTACCTTTTTTATTTTTGTGAAAAAGGAAAGAAATTACCGAGTGATATATTTGTCCTTCGCGTATAGATACAATTTCGCGCTACACATACACTTGTCGTGTTTCTTTGTTCAATGATATAATAAGAAAATAAATGGAGCATAAGCAATAAATAAATGGAACGAAATATTAATACATTTATTAATTGTGAATGTATGTTATAAATTTTAGTTCTTTAATAAGAAACATCGTGAGAAAATAAAATGGGCATCGAAAGCTTTGTGACAGAAAGCTTAACTTCAGCATCAACTAGCGGATTTTCATTGCTCTTTCCGATTCTTGCTGCGGCGCTTGCTTATTTTCAATATGAAGCTCTAGATAATGAAGCACCACCAATCGACGTACCATCAGAGATGTTATTACCTTCGTATCATTTTATAGTGATAGGCGGTGGTAGTGCAGGCATGTGTCCGAAATTCTCGTTATTTTGTACGAATACAATACGTAATATAAATACAAACATCTCCTTCCTCTATCCTTCTTCTTCTTTTTGCATCAGGAGCCGTAGTTGCCAGCCGTCTATCCGAAATTGAGGATTGGAACGTATTGTTGCTGGAAGCAGGCGGTGACGAACCTGAGGTCTCAGACGTACCTCTTTTGGCCGGATATCTTCAACTGAGTCAGCTGGATTGGCAATACAAAACTGAGGCACAGGATGATGCCTGTCTAGGTATATGATTTTTCTGTTGTTCCTCCGTCAGTCTTTCTTTCTTTATCTTTAAATCATTAAAACAGTATCTTTTTGTTTTTTTCTGTAGTCAAAGTTTCTTCTTTATTTATTATTAAATTTTTGTAGCGATGGAGAACAGCCGTTGCAATTGGCCTAGAGGTAAAGTTTTAGGTGGAAGCAGTGTTCTCAACTATATGCTCTATTTAAGAGGTAATAAGCGAGATTACGACATTTGGGAGCAGCAAGGTAATCCTGGCTGGGGTTCACATGATATCCTGCATTATTTTAAGAAATCCGAAGATAATCAAAATCCTTACTTAATTCACACGCCATATCACGCGAAAGGCGGATTCTTGACGGTGCAGGAAGCACCATGGCACACACCTTTAGCGGCAGCCTTTGTTCAGGCTGGTCAAGAGATGGGATATGAAAATCGTGATATCAATGGCGAGTTTCAAACCGGCTTCATGATCGCCCAGGGTACTATTAGGCGCGGCAGTCGTTGCTCTAGTGCAAAGGCTTTTCTCAGGCCGGCCAGATTTAGGAAGAATCTACATGTGGCGATGCACGCGCATGCAACCAAAGTATTGATACATCCTAAAACAAAGGACATTTACGGAGTAGAATTCGTCAGGGACAACAAAGTCTTTCGCGTGCGCGCAAAGAATGAAGTGATTGTATCCGGCGGGTCGATAAATTCGCCGCAGTTACTAATGTTATCAGGAATCGGGCCAAAGGACCATTTGCGAGAGCTCGGTATTCCAGTGATTCAAGATAGCAAGGTTATTGCAAAAATTTTTTGATGCAAAATTTTTTTAGTTTCTTTCTCTCTCTTTCTTTCGGATCTCTATCGTTACACTTTATTAAATAAAGTCAAAAACTTTCAAAATCATATATAAGATAATACAAATCAGTCAAATTTTCAAGCAATCTCCATTTCATTTATTCATACAATTTGTTTCCGCGTCGCCAGGTAGGCAGCAATTTGCAGGATCATATTGGCTTGGGTGGACTCACATTCATGGTTAATCAAAAGATTTCTATGGTGGAAAAACGACTGCAAAGCGTGCAAACGGTGATGCAATACGCTGCGCTGGGCAACGGACCTCTGACAGTGCTCGGAGGCGTCGAGGGTATCGCCTTCATCAACACCAAATACGCAAACGCTTCGCTGGATTTTCCCGACATTGAGCTGCATTTCATTTCTGGCTCGACAAATTCGGATGGTGGCAGACAACTAAGAAAAGTGCATGGATTAACGAAAAAATTCTACGACGCTGTTTTCGGACCGATCAACGACAAGGATACGTGGAGCGTGATTCCTATGTTGCTACGACCAAAGAGTCGCGGTGTAATCAAATTGCGCAGTAAAAATCCATTCGATTATCCTCTTATTTATCCAAATTATTTCAAGGAAACGGAAGATATCGCTACTTTGATTGAAGGGGTGAAAATCAGTGTAGCTTTGAGCAGGACTGATGCCTTCAAGCGATTCGGAAGTGAGCTCAACTCGCATCAGTTTCCAGGATGCAAACATATACCCATGTATACTGATTCTTATTGGGAATGCATGATCAGATACTATAGTGCCACGATTTATCACCCAGTAGGCACATGCAAAATGGGACCTTACTGGGATCCCGAGGCTGTCGTCGATCCGCAACTCAGAGTCTACGGCGTGACTGGGCTGCGCGTGATCGATGCGTCGATCATGCCCAATCTTGTGAGCGGAAACACGAATGGACCAGCAATCATGATAGGTAAGAGATAGAGATACATTATTAATTATTATTTTTTAATATTTATTATTGTTATATACTATTATTATTGTTATATAGAGTGAATCAGAGTCATTGAACCAGCTTTTTACCCTATGAGAAAATAATTGACTGCACGTTATAATTCAATTAGGTAAGTCGACAATTTTCTCATAGGATAAAAACTTGGTTCAACGACTCTGATTCATCCTATATATATTATATATATTTCATACCTATACATATATTATATATTATTTAATCTGACGGTAACTTGCTTGATAAATTATGATAAATTATCTGATAATTTTGAAGAGCTGATTAAATGATAATTTAAAAAAAATTTTTTAAATATAAAAAATTTGATATGCAGCTCAGAAAGAGTATTGAGTAAAACACTTTATCTAACATATATTTTCTATAAAATATTTTAATACTGTGCATGCATCAGGAAACACAGTAGTGTGTTGGCGCTAAGCCAAGCGTAGCGATATTACTGTATTCTTTTTATTGATATATGCGTATGTCCCACAGAGTGGGATAGTAACTCTATTCATTTAAAATATTTCTGCTATTTTTAGAGATATGAAATAATATATTTATTGAAGTTACTTAGTATCAAGAGAGGTATAATACTATATAATAGTTTTTCTATAGATGGAGGTGCTTCGGAGAAGTCATTTCAAAGTCATCTCCACTTTTTTTAAATGGAATTGTACGATTTTTTTACACAATAAGATTCTTCTAATTATTCTGTACATAAAAGTATTAAGGCAGTGATATAAAAAAGTTACGGGATATAGTTTACGGGATATTTTATATTTTATGCTGGCATATATTGACATAAAATTTTAAATAACTCGTAAACTATTAATTCTTTTATATGAACTTTTATATGAACAGAATAATAAGATGAATCAACTGGTGGAAAGAAAACACATAGTAGCTTTAAAAAAAATATGGAAAAAGGGTAATTTTTTAAATAAGCAATATAAGTACCATAGAAAAACTATTAGTAGTATATCGTACTCTCTTGATGCTATACAACTTTTCAATAAATATATTATTAATATCTCTAAAAATTTAAATCTCTCTAAAATTTAATATCTCTAAAAATAGCAGAAATATTTTAAGTAGACAGAGTTACTGCTCCACTCTGTATATTATATACACATAACATATATTAATTAGAAAGCTGGGCTGTGTGTGTGTATGTAATAACTAAGGAAATATAAAAAAAATTTAATTAGATTTTTTTATAATGTAAAAGGTGTGGCAGATGCAATCTATTTTTCATATTTCCGTCATACTTTACAAGCTTACATAACTGGATTATAGCAGTATTACGATACATACAATTGAAAATTTTTAATATAAGACACAAAAATGAAAATATTTTAAATTATATTTATATATACAGAAAATAAACTTTTATTGTATTTGCATCCTATATTACATAAGTTACATAATTGCACCAGAATATTTAATCTAAGCAAAAAGAATAATTTTTAATTAATTAACAAAAAGTTAAAATTAAATTTAAAATCGATTCACAGAACAATAAATCAACAAGTCATAAATATAAAAATATAATATAATATATAAATAAATATCAGCAAGATATTTATTTTCAGAATAATTTTATTAATTTATGAAAATATATTTGATGAGAACAGGTTTATTCATGTTATATTCGCATGTTGTAATCTTCAAAAATGTTTATACTGAATACAAAATAAATATATTCAAGCGTTAGAAAGAGAGAAAATTCTAAATGCAAAGAGTGCAAACTCTGACAGATTTAATATAAATAATGTTATTTTATCTTATACAATATCATAAACGCCGAAAATATAAGTATGGTCTATTTAAAATATAAATATGGCATAAAACTGTCAAAAATAACAAATTATCAATAAATTATTAATCTTACTGTAATTTTACCGTAAATAATTGTTAGATTGAATCTGACTGATAATTTCACATCTCTATATAGGTGAGAAAGGAGCAGATATGATTAAGAAATATTGGTTAAAGTGGAAGAACAGATACGAAGAAAAGGTAACTAGCAGATGATAAGACGAATCCGCGCGCTTATCTTCGTGATGACAACATATATATCTGTTTTTTATTGCTGCATTCTGAATCGGTGAAATAAGTTGAAACAAACATATATTTATGTATACTAATTGAGAAAGTGCAGCAATAAAAAATAGACCTAATATGATAATACGAGAGCACTAGTGTTGTTGACATGAAAAGAAAAAATTTCAGAAAAAACTGGAAACTCTGAACTCTACTATTTTATTATATTTTGTATAAACCATATTGATATAAGAATATCTGAATCTGAATGTACACGTAATTTTTCGTATAAATATTTACGTGTATGTATCTATATGTTTTTAGAGAGCGCTTGCAAATAACGAAATATTAAAGTTTGATACCATGGCGTAAAATGATGTATAAACATCATTTTACATATAGTCTATTTTTATTTTCTGTTTTTACACTTGACTTCATTAGATTCTCTTTTTTGTTTTCGACAAATATTAAATATATACCTATCTTATTTTCAATTCCAAAAATACACTAATTCAGCAACAGAAAACAGATTTATAATAATGTTATATTATATAACGGTTTTACTGTTGTCGAAATTGAATTTTAATCTTACAATTAGTAAATGATCGATGCTCGATATGAAAAATAAATATTTGAACTCCATTCAAATAATTGTTGATTATTTCTTGCCTTAATTATTCCGTGCGTCGATAAAATTTTCCACTTCTAAAAATAATCCCTTTTACTAAAATAATGGAAAATTTTACGAGGAAAATTCGTATTTTTTACGTTTTAAATAAGTGAGAGAAGCAACTATCATTGTTTTCGTCGGATTTCAAATCAAAACTGCACATTCACAATAATATGTATCAAGATTTAAATTCGTTGAACTGAGCAGTGCGAGTTTAATGTGTAAATGATCACAATTACAATATTACTGTAATTATCGCTGATTAACTATCATTAATCAAAAAGTAATTGGTAGTGAACAATTACCTTAAAGATAATTTATTTAATATTTTTGTCAAGTTTTTTTCTATCTTTTATTTTAAATATTCTATCTTATTTTAAATATTCTTTTTTATAAATTTTTATAAGTAGTAATCAAACTTTTTTGTGGAAAGATTAAACTATCGCTCCCGAAAGAATATGAACAACTGTTGCTGATGACAAAAATATTAAATCATCATTCTGATATCAGAATTTTTTTCTCGTAGATGAATGTGAAGAATGTATGTGAAGAAAAATTAAATTCTAAACTGAATATCAATTAACTTCATTAATTGTAAATCCAATTTCCTTTCTTGTAAATCAATAAAATAAAGAGATCAAGATTGAATATTCACAATCTCAAGATTGAATATTTTTTTAAGTTGTTAAACCGTTATTTATTGTTATTTTTCATTATAGAAAATTAATTTCCTTCGGCAACGAGTCCAAAATCCACTATGATTAAAAACATTTAAAAGATCCGTGACGTAACATTTTTTAAGTAACAATTATAAATTTTTAAATGAAGCATATTCAGGAATCTCTCAGATAATTTAATTGCCAATTGTATATTTATATATCACAAATATATAAATAGGTAATAAACAAATATAATATAAACAGGCAGATTATTATAAATTAAATTAATTAATTTCTGTAAATTATATTACATTTATAATTTTAAATAACATATGCAATCTTGTGAAATTTGCCATAATAAGAACAAATTTCATAACAAAGTTGAATATGTACAATTATTTGATATTGCATCGATTACAAAGTTTCACTAATTGTAAATCTCATTCATATTTACAATGCTTGTATTTAATACGATCTATATTTATTTCATATTAATTTAATCTACAACAATCCATTTTCATGTGAAACGTACTAGAACATTTAAAAATCGCGAGACCTTATTGAAGACATTCGTGACTATGAATGTAACGTGTCCATAAAAGAGAAATAAGTACACGCGTCACTTAGAATTTTTTCATAATTATCTACTAATTGATCTTTTCATAATTACGATTCAACTAATTAAATGCATACGATAACAAAAGTAGAACAACTCAATATGTACAAAAGGTATTGCTTTCTTTTAGACGCAAGTAATAAAATTAGTCTACAATCATACGTGGATTACTTATAGTATGATCGTGAACGTATCTCTATCTACGTACCTTTGCAAATTTTTTACGCTTTTCAAAGTGTTATATTACTATGTAATATACATATAGTATAGCAACGATAATAACAACATACAACATGCCAGTTGTAAAAAATCTATTTTAATATTTTCTGTAAAAAAAGGATTAGAACGACTACAGTAAATTTCTATATGAAATACTGCTAAGGTAAATAAAATCTTTTATCGGCAAGCAATTCTTACGTTTAATTCTTTGTTTAGTTATCGATAAATAGCACATAATTCGTCGGCTTTTCAATAATTAAATACCTCACGCTATTTAGAAATAAAAATATATAAAAATGTAAAAAGTACAAAACAAAATTTATCTAATTTAATCATGTTTGTGTTATTAATTTATTCTAATTAATACTACAAAAGAACTTTTGTAAGTTCTATAATATTAATAAAAAAAATATACAAAATAAATATATTAATACTATAAAAATTCTATATTGGCGAAAACAAATTTTAAAAAATAACTGCAAAAAATATCAAAATAGTTATCTAGGACAAGCGAAGTACAATAGAGAGAACGGCAGATAATGATAAAATATATTAAAATCGTAATCATTAATAGCAAAATGCTAGAATATGTTATACAGATTGTATTATAATAATGGCTGTGAGCATAATAATCGTAGAAAAAATGTTTCAAGAAAAAATCTGTACCGTATATAAATATCTGTAAATACATATTGTATATTATATGATGTATCCGCATGCAGTATTTTTTTTTCTCCTTTTTTTCCTTTCATGCGTATTTTGTGTGTGTGTGTGTGTGTGTGTGTGTGTGTGTGTGTAAATTTTTAGCAATGATATTACTAGAACTTAGTAAAAATAATTAACATTCTCTCTTCAACAACAGGATAATTATATTATATAGAACGACAAATTCAGCACCATCTGATTGCAGTAGTACATGTATACGATGATCATGTCCTTAATTTCGAAGTTGCTCTTCATGATATTGGGATATCTCATTATTAACATGCGTCCAGATATCATGGACAAGGAGAATCGTCTACAAACATTATTAATGGAAAAACTGTTGGCTCAGTATGATTACGTGATAATTGGCGGAGGATCAGCAGGAGCTGTGTTAGCCAGCCGATTGTCAGAGGACGAAAATTGTACCGTCCTTCTGCTCGAAGCTGGCGTCGATGAAGTTCCTTTGTCCGATGTACCATGGTCATATCTCACACTGCAGCGTACATATCTGGATTGGGATTTTAAAACGGAATCGTCGTCCAATTATTGCTTGGCGATGCATAATCATCAATGTAGATGGCCACGTGGCAAGGTATTTTAAATATCTTAATTATTTTATAGATAACAATGTGCATGTACAAAGAACGATGATTAAAAATTAATTTATTCTACACTCGAGAAAACGTTGAATCGTAAACTTTTGAATGTCAGAAGATAGTCGAATCGATAATTTAACAAAGAAATAACTTTTTACAATGGCCTATTATTGATGATATAACTAACAAAAAATCACTTTATGTGAAAAAGAATCAAAAGAATATATAACTAGATAAATAGAATAAAATTTAATCATACAATATTTTGCTCCGCGCAAAACTGTTTCTAAAATGATTAAATTAATAATTTAATTAATTTGTTATTTAATAAAGAATTTGAATTCGAAAAGTTGATTCTGATTGGCATTTATACTTTTATTATTCATATTCTTCAGAACTTTTATTATTCTTTTTTTGAAATAATATGTTTATGGTTTTTCAAATTTGAACATTATGTTATATTAGGCAATCATTAAAATTGTATTGAAAATTGTATTGAACCGTTAATTTTCTTCTTCCGATTCGATGATCGTTTTTCAGATCGGGATTACAAAGTTTGAAATATCAATTTCATTTAAAGTCATTATACAAGCGAATTTATGAGCATGAAATCTCGAAAGGAGTGTTCAAAAACTTTTAAAAAAAATTACTTTGTAGAAATATTATTAATGTGATAAATAGAGGCATTTTTATAATAAAATTTTTATATAAAAAACATTTTTTGATATCTTAAATAGTTTTTGAGACATACAACAAAAAACTAAAAACCACTTTACTTATAATGAGATTTCCCCCTTAAAACCATTTTTTTACTAATTAATATTTTCTAAATTTATCTATTTACGTAACCTATGTCTACTTTCATTAAAATCAATACAAAATTTCATAAAATTAGATTTGACACTCGTAAGATTTTCTTTGTAAATCTTCGCTTGAAACTTTTTTTAATCTATATTTATTATGAAATCTACAATATGCTCCTGTATAGTTTTTGTTTCTACTATAGAAGCACTCAATAAGAAACATCTTTCCTTCGATAGTTATTATTTATGATAACATTTAAAAGCTTATACAATTATTCAAATGAAATTGACGAGTCTCAAATATTCAATTCTAACCAGAAAAACGATCGAAATGCAGAAGGAAAATTATAGTAGTTCACTTTCAATCCTAATAGTCATCCTGCATCATGTATTATTGAAATTTTAACTAAAAATTTTCATTTTTAACAAAAAAATCTTCATTTTAACTAAAAAAATATCAAGGACTATTTTTCGATATAATTCACATTTTCAAGGTGTTAGGTGGTAGCAGTGTATTAAATGCGATGCTTTACATTCGCGGTAACAAAAGGGACTATGATTCTTGGGCGGCTCTTGGTAACGTGGGATGGGATTACGAGAGCGTTTTGCCGTATTTCAAGAGATCAGAAGATGCCAGAGTCAAGGAACTTGCCGACTCGCCTTATCATAAAAAAATGGATACTTGACAGTAGAATATTTTAAGTATAATCCACCGATAGCCGATTATATTGTTCACTCCGGCGAAGAGTTGGGATACAAAGTACACGATGTGAATGGCGCAAATCAGACGGGTTTTACGCATTCTTTTGGTACTTTGAGGGATGGATTAAGATGCAGCACTGCTAAAGCTTATCTCCGTCCCGCTTCAAAGAGGAAAAATCTATACGTCAGCTTGGAATCGTTTGTGGAAAAAATACTAGTGAGAAAAGGTTCAGGAAATCTAATTGTTCTTCTTTAAATATTCTCTTTTGATAAGTTATTAATATCAGATTAATGTAATATATCCGCATTCACGGAGAAAACAAACACGATCTACACATTTTATGATTAGATTGAAGGATTTGAGCGCGTTATTTAGTTCCACACGCATTATTGTCATATTCTTGAGCAGCCTAAGGATAATGACAATATAATGCATGCGGAACTAAATAACGTGCTCGAGTCCTCCAATCTAATCATAAAGTGTGTAGATAGTTCTCTTCGTGGAAGTGATATTCATTCATTTTATCAATGTTGTACGTAATATACTAATGGAAATATAAGTATTGATTTCCGGTCAGATCATTAGACATTATTTATGAGATAATTATACAGCGAAATCAAGTTGCGGTTTTGATGATATCGCAGGCATCATTTGTATAAAGAAATAAACGAATAAAAGAAGCAACTTGTTTGCAGATGATAAATCGAAAGTGGCGCAAGGGGTGCTGTTCCGCAAGGGTAAAAGACGTTTCATAGTTGGAGCAAAACGCGAAGTGATTCTCTCTGCAGGGGCGATACAGTCGCCACAATTATTGATGTTGTCGGGAATTGGGCCGAGGCATCATCTCGAGAAGATGAACATATCTGTGGTGCATCATGCACCTGGTGTAGGACAAAATCTTCAAGATCACGTGGGAATGGGTGGGATAATCTATATCATCGATCCTCCGCACAGTATATCAGAACGAAACAAATTCAGTATGAAACTATCTGAAATTACAAAGTTGAGAAACATTCGAGAAATGCTGTGGAACAGTTCTGGTCCTCTCTATACGACAGCATACAGTGCTGGAATGGCGTTTCTCAATACCAAGTAAGCAATATATATTATGTGAGAGAATCCCGTTTGCCTACATCTCATTTGCTTACAGATCGGCAGCCTACATGTATTGTCTATAGCTCGATTGTTTATGTGCACTTTTGCGCACGAATAAAAATTTCAAAAACGAAGTCACGTTTGTCTATGGCAACAGAAAAAATTAGTCAGTTAATGCTTAGTGATTCTTTAATATGATTGGTTCTTGCCTTCAGTTCTTTGTTCTAAATCTAAATGTAGGAATCAATCGTATTAAAGAATTAAGCGCTAACTAATTAGTTTTCTCTGTTGAACGCAGCCTATTAATTAACAATCAATCTGTAGGCAAATGTGATTTCGTTTCTGAAATTTTTATTTGTGCGCAAAAGTCCAGCAGTGTCCTGTTGTTTTGGAAAAAAATATCCATAATTTTTTTATATATATATTCAATGCATTCAATGACTGATTCAATTTCTTGCAGTATGTCATTTGGTAAAATTAATGTGTTAACCCTAATGGAAAAATTTCGCTGAAATTAATCCACGTTTTGGGGCATTTTAGTCCGAAATTTCAACATTTCAGAAAAATTCCAGCTTCTTAGTTGAATTCCAGATTTTTAGCTAAAAAATTCATTTTCAGCAAAATTTCACAGAAATTTCAATAAAAATTTCCGAGAAATTTCAGTTCAATTTCAACGATTTTTCGGTATGTTGTATAGGTGAAAAATTCACTTTCAGTGAAATTTCAGTAAATTTTTAGCAATTTCACTGAAATGTTCCAAAACATGGAATAATTTCAACGAAATTTTTTCATCAAGGGAATGATTGATATTGTTTTATACGATACTGTTTTGATATGGATTAATGATGTAGATTATCTTTGTAGTGAAGGTCGAGATAAAAGTCACAGATAGATATTGACTTTAAAATTATACAGAATATATTAGTATATTAGAATAATAAATTATGAAAATGATATAAATATAGAGCATCAACAAATGTTGTTTTTATTACTTAATTATCATTCGCATTTTTATTAGAAAGATATAATCTTGCTATTATAAATATTAAAGGATTCGTTACGTATACGTGAGAATGGTCTTAGAAATGATATCTCGCATATTTGTTCCTCCGTGATAATTAACCGTGGTACTAAACGAATGTGTCCGCGTGCGTAGATTTCGCAAAGAGCCCGTTTTCCTTCAGCTTCACGCAAATATCCCATGCGTCGATCTTTTCATTGATAACGATGACGTTCAACAGGCCCTTTCCTCTCACTAAAGTAATTATCTTCTTCGACTTGTTAAGCTCATCTCTGAATAAGTGATCGACTTTTTCGGCATTTTCAGCAAGTTTCTCTTCCTCTAGGACGAAAAGCGCTTCGAAAGCAATCTTGCATTCCAAAGAATTATCACTATAAGTATAAGAAATGCTCTTCAGGCTTGATTGTGCATGGGATCATTCGCTAATATCCCGGAAACAGGATAAAATCCTCTGATGCTTTATCGAATATCAGGATATTCGGCTTTACATTTTCATAATCCATTGCGATCCTCTTCCCTGTTCTCGCTAAGTCGGTTTGTACTTTATCTGCAATCCACAGCACATTGCGTTGCAAAGTTCTCGAATTCCTCTCAGATCCGTCCTTTTTGAGATAACAACAATTTTAAGGATAAGGCTCGAAGGTGGCTTATTTCTTTTTAAATTTTTGCACGTAAAAAGCTTATCTTAGGACACAATATCAGCTTCATCTTTTTAGGCTCCATTATAAAGGCGTAGACATTTGGATCGACGAGAGTTCGTTGAAGCACCGGGAAATCGTCATAAGATATGTATATATGACTTCGAAGCCCGGCATAAATGCACGAAGCCGTTGTAACTGCTAGGATCGATACTCGAAGAAATAGCGTTCACAGTTTCTTCCTCAGAAATTGCCTTCCAACAAACACTATCTTGGCTTAATTCTGCGATATATCCTTATATAAGTATCCCCATTTACGTACCAATTTGCATGCTGTTTCACCACTTTCTACTTCTATTCATTGGTAATTATTTGTCATAGCTGAAGAAATGATTTTTTTTTAATATGAATAAATTCGATAGCATCTATAACATCTTGTCGATATGAGTTTGAGGTTTGGGAATCAAAATTAATACTTTGTATCTAAAAAGTTTCGTAATATATATTCTTCGAATTCATCTAAATGATCTAAATAAAATGTCAGAGTTAAAGTCTTCGCCTGGTTAATCATCGCTTTGTAGATTTTGGGATGACAATGGTCTTGATTAACTGCCAAATAAGCGCTTAGAAAACCGAAGTATCGTTTCCCCTCAACGTCCCACCCTGACTTTTGTATAGAGTCACAAGAAGTGAATGATAATTGTGAGCACCATATTTAGATCAAATATTTGAGATGTAAGTGGCATTGAATGTGCTAAAAAAGAAGAAACATTTAAGTTTTGAGAGTATTTAAATTACTTTTAAGTATTTCTTTTTAAGTATTTCAATAATAAGAAAGTAATTATATACAAATAAATTGGATACAGATTGCTTTAAAAATATATAATATAATATAGCAATCTAATTTATACAAATTATGATAAAATCACAAAATTAATACTAATTAATTATATTACCTGAGACCTAGGGCAATAATAACGTTTTTGATGATCTTTTGATATTTTGCAGTCTCTTAATGGTTTCATCATAAATTACTTCCTTGTTAAACTCTCACTTACTACACGTGTTTTCATTTCCATCGTTACTATACAGGGATTTAGTTGATGTTCAAGTGTTCATACTTTTAATTTTCAGTAAAATATACCGATTAAAGTAACTGTGTAAAATCTTTATTCTGGAAGAATACATAAAGAAGAGCCTCGTAAAGAGTATAAGTAGAGTTGCCGAAAATTGTAAATTGCAAAAAAAAATTTAACAACAAATTAAAAGAGAATTTTTCAAATAAAATCACAAAAGACACTTTTATTTTAAAAAATTACTAATCATATTTAAAATAGAGATAAAAATAAAAGAATTAAAGGAATGAATATGTATATTTCAATAAACAAATATGTCAATAGATTTCCATATAAATATATTTATCTCGAGAAGTTTTGAATCTTGAAAATTGTGACTTTTTGAAAAAACATGAGCAGTATCGCTTCTTTATATAAAGTGACAAACGTTAGATAGGGGAAAGAATGAATATCAACTTTTTTCTCCTCCCCGGTTTCTATAAATGCTACGTGATTTCACACGTTGTAAGTATGCCATACCTTAATATATAATAAATAAGGATTAATATTTTGGACCGTGAGTTAAGTAGTCCATTTTAAATTAAATATATATAACCTTCGCAACTGTTCTGTCAATTATAATGGAGTGAAAGTTTGTTTGAAAAGACAGCCACAACTGTCTTATCTGAATTATTATTAATTTCATTATTTATTCGAAATTCACATATAAAATTGTATATTGTTATCAGTAATAATTTCTTTTTCTGTTGATTAATATTAAAAATGCGTCAGTACATGTATAACAGGTATTTTAATATCCTTTCCTCCTGTCAGTCTGGTTTTTGTCGATCTCACAGCACGATGGAATTGCTTCACATCTCTAACATTGTGCTTCGTAATTTCGACAATAGTCGCCTTACTTCCATCGTTGCGCTGGACTTCACAAAGACTTTCGATACCGTCAATCATGACCTACTTTTAGCCGAACTCAAGTTATGCGGTCTTTCTCATTCTGCCCTCTTGCTAATTTATTCGTTTTCCTTTCGTCTTTCATCTTTCCTTACAAATCGCACGTAGCAAGTTGTCATATACAGAGTGTCCCATTTTAATCGATCAAATATTTCTTGAACAATGCATTTTAAGGAAAAATGTTTCAGACAAAAGTTTTGGGACTTTGAGGAGGGCATAAGATAATTTGAGTGGCGTCATCAGAGCAAGATCACTTTGAATTTTTTAAATGGAATCCCCCATTTTATATTATTCTTATGTAGCTTACCTCGAGAACTTTCAAATAACATTTGTCAAGATCAAGATCATTGCAGATTGTTCCTCTTATTTTTATTTTTGCAAAAATCTCTTTTACATAAAAATAAAAATAAGAGGTACAACCTCCAATAACTTTGAACTTGACAAATGTATTCAGAACATACTCTTGAATAACATTTAAGAGGTTTTTAACCGTCGATCGAGCCTTACCTTGCGTAATGCCTGCTAATGCCTGAGATGTTGCAACTTACAAGCCTTACAAGCCTTACAATAACTCGAAAAGTACTTAATGAAAATGAACTTAATTAGTGTTTTGGAAAGCTTTCGAGATAGCTACAAGAATATATAACGAAAAATAAAGAATTTCATTTAAAAAATTCAAAGTAATCTTATCTTGACTTTGATGATGCCATCCAAAATCAAACTAATGGCACATTTCATGTCCCCTTCAAAGTCTCAAAACTTTTGTCTGAAACATTTTTCCTTAAAATGCACTGTTCAAGAAATATTTGAAGTGATTGATTAAAATGAGACATCTTGTATAATCCTTTTCCTTTTTTCTTCTCGTGCCGTTCTCTCTGAATGTTCTGAATTCCCCAAGAATTCATTCTCAGACTTTTACTTTTTAATATTTTTGTCTCTGATTTGTCTAATATTTCTTTATATTATATATTCCTCCGAGCAAATGCTCTTTATGCAAATGACGTAATTTTTCTCAAATCCTTTCATCCATTCGATGCTTTAACAATCTGTTCTACTTTGAATACAGATGTAAAATCTATTGCAGAATGGTCCACTGATAATGCTCTGTATCTAAATCCTTCTAAAACATCCTTCCTGATCGTCGCTTCTTCAACATTGTTATCCGGTATTTAGTCCTTCGACATTTCTCTTAATTCTATTCCAATTCCTCGCTCCTCCTCTATTAAGATTCTTGGTGTCCATGTTGACTCTTCATAATCATTCGAGTTATACGTGACCGTCAAGGATTGCTTATACTTTACATCTTCTTTCCCCTTACGTCTTCTTCGTAATATCCTTTCCTGCTCTAAAAAACTCCTCACTTTTCAATTGCTTGTTATTTTTTTATTTGATTGACGTCGTCTACGTTTCGGCTCTTAACCAACATCTGCTAAATCTCGTACAGTGTCTCCAAAATTCTTCTCCTATTGCATCCGTAAATATAGCCATATGTCTCAGTATTATCAGAGATCTGGCTGGCTTAAGATTTAGCAACGTTTTATTCTCCATCTGTCTTATATTTTCATTGTCATGCTGTCTTATATTTTCTTTCCTTCACTCCAATACTTCTCTATATCTGTAACATCTTCTTCAGTTGAACTCTAAACATTATTACTCTTTTAACCCTCTTGTCACCAAGATACCAAGATTACTTATCCTTTCCCATATATCGTTTCACTAAATTCTGTGCTGCTTTCTTCTACACCTCTGTCAAATATTTTAATTCCCTTCCTGATTCATAAAAATGTCTCTCTATCCTCTTTTCGTTCCGCTGAGTCGCGTCACTCACAGTATTTAAACGAGACTGATGAAATTAGTATGTTTGCGAGTGTATGCGCGTATGTATGTGTGTATGTGTGTATAATTGCAGCTACTGATTTATCTCTTATTTCATTGTTATCTTATTTCGGTTTATTTATTGGTAACTTTGTAACAGCAATTTTGCTGACGCCTAATCATTTGCAAGCTACTATTGTCTATTGCATTTATGTTATTATTGCATGTTAACTATAGTCTATTGTATCATATTATGTCTATTATTCTATTACTCTGTAGTCTTTTTCATAAAGCTTTGCAATAAACTAAACTAAATTAAATTAAATTAAATTAAATTAAATTATTTAAAGAGAAAATAATACTTTCTTCATCTATCGAAAAAAAAATGTTTCGGAAACGCGCACATTTTTTATTTTTATTTGGATAAATTTTAGAAGTATTCTAAAATTTTAATTAAAAAGATTACATTTTAAATGACGATAAGATGATGATAAGATTAAATGACGTATAATTTTTTTTATATTATAGTTCACTTTTTTTACGCGTACATTTTAAGACTAAAGTTTAAAAAAATCTTGAAGATGTACGCGTAAAAAAATTAAATGAATAGTTTTAGAATGACAGCATCAATTTGCACCAATTGGCTAATTTGATTCAATATGATAATTCTGAAACTTTGTAAAGATGTGACAACGAAGAATTAAAATTAATTTCGTTACATTACATACATTATATATTGTATATAACATAATTAAATAATTATATAAATTATTATATAATTTATATAATTATATAAATATTAGTCATATTTTACAATGAAAATGTCTTTTAAATTTAATATATCAAATTATTTATCTTTTTCATAAAAGATTTTAATTAGATTGTTTTTTTAATTTTTTCCGATTAATATTTAGATTGTTAAAATAATAATAGTAAAAGCTTAAAAAAATAAATTCTACTATATTCTTACAAAGATTGTTTCAATCAGTATATTCTCAGTAGTCACTGATCAAATCAATCACAAGCGAACTTATAAGCTTGTCTCGAAGATTAGTCAGTAGTAAATATTGCATTTCGATACGAGAATCTCGGAATATCGTCTCAGAACTTTTCGTGTCATTAAAAGTAACATTTCCGAGATTATCATATGTTTTTTTTTGTCTCGTCTCGAAAAAATTGGAGACATATCAGAATAAGAAATAAACATTACTTATGAAAAAGTTCAGAGGCACCTATCATGGAATCGAAGTTATTCTCTAGATTTCTATTGTGTTTTCGAAAACGGAATAATTCCGAATCCGGAATCGGAATCCATTCCGATTGTTTCCACATAATAGGTGCCCAGTCATTGATTCCGTCGCATCGGCTTAATAAAAAACACATATTTTTGCATCAGCAGTAGCCAAAATTAATTAAATTTAAATATTAAAAGATCAAGCTCAAATCAAATAATTGATTTAAAAAAATTAATTGTATAATATTAGTTAAGAAAATTAATTAATATACATTTACAGCTCTTAATGACAATTAAAACATTTTATTCATTTGAATAAAATAAAAATAAAGTGTTGTAATTATTATTTATTGTTATTATTTATTGTTATTAATTTATTATAACTTTAGAAAATATTCTTATTAATATTTTATGGAGTATATTTTATGGAGTACACAAACATAAATAAAGATGCACCAATCTCAAAATTTTTTACAAAATTTACGAAATTTTACAGCGTGAATTAAAAATTGCGCACAAATGCGATTTACAGTTTTCGAAAGAATGAATTTTTGTAAAAAATTTTGAGATCTGATATATACCTTCATAAAATATCAGGCTAATTTTTGAAGTATTTATCCGAAAAACAAGAAATTTCAAGCTGCAAAATGGTGATCCTTTAATTTTGTTGAGTAGTATATTATAATTATCATTTTTTATTTATTATTATTTTTATTATTATTTATTTATTACTTATTGTTACTTATTATTGTTACTTATTGTTGTTATTTATTTTTTACTTATTTTTTACTTATTTATTACTTATTATCATTTTTTTATAATTTATTATTATTATCTTTATTTGTTTATTTAAGTGTCGCATCATAAGTTTATTATTTAAGAGTTATAATAATTGAATAAATAATTGGATAATCGTTATAAAAACAAGTAAAATATATTTATAATAAATATATAAATATATAATATTTTATTATAAATATATAATAAAGTTTTTAAGTTAAATGAAAAATATCGAAGAGCGATAACAAAGAAAAGATCTGTTTTATCAATGAATTTTTTCAGAAAAACTATGCATTTAGTCGGTTAAGGGTCCAATAAACCAGTTTTTGAGAAAAAATATCCTTAAAACTAAATCACACTCCTAATAGTATTATTAATCACGTTCTCCTTTTATCTGATATTTCATCGATTCGTTGCTTTTTGCATAGATTATCACACATTATTTTTCTTTATATCTTTATGTCTTTATGACAGTTATAAATATGCTGCTTGATTATAAATATTTCAAATAAATGAAACAAAAATAGTCAATATTCTCGAATGTCTCGAGATAAAATTCAGGAATCTTGAGAAGCGAGAATATCGGTCCATCGAGACGATGTAAAATTGTATCAATCATTTGTTTTCGTCGAAACTAATACCCTATTTATAATCTTTCCTTAAAGAAAAGAATTCCTTGTTTCTCATTTCACATTTCATAAACCTTCTTTGACCAAACAAGGAGCCTTAGCTTCCTTTTCTCAAGGGAGGTTACAAGTTTCTTTAAGAAGATGTAACCTTCATAACTAAGCAAATTCCGTTCGTCACACAGGTGACTTTTATTTTCGATAACTTTTAATTTAGATTTGTCGCATCGATCTTTTAATTTTCAATAGCTTTTTCTTCGAAAATATTAAGCTGTGCCAAAAACATTTTCTCCTTCTCCATGTAATAAGTAGCATTATGGCGAATTCAATTGGAAGCACTAGTGCGGACGGTATATTGATGTATATTACAGCTGATGTATACTGATTTAATTTGAATATAAAAATGAAATGCAAATATTATGAAATACATACTTTATCTAATAGTACAATAAAATGTATTGAATATTACACGATTTAATCGAATCTATGTTTATTTATAAACATATCTTTACGTTATTTTGTGTACGGCGGCTTTAATGCGCACCGAGTGTCCAATCGAATTCGCTATTAGTTTTATCTTTTTTCATTATTTTTGCAAAATGATCACGACTTTATTTAATCAACAATGCCTTCGCAGCCTTTATTCGTAATTCACGATATTAAAAAAGTTTATATATATATATATATATATATATATATTATGATATGCTACCTTCAGTATGTTACTAAAAATCCCTAAAATATTCTTTCTTGATGAAAGAAGATTTGAGATCCATTTACGACAAGATCTTGGAGAATCGAGGAATGTTTCCTCCACTTTTGAAATGAAGAAGGACTATGAATACGAATGTAAGTCTCAATATTTTCTCGTCTCATCTCGCTCGAATGCTAATTAGCAATCAACCTGTAAACAAATGTGACTTCGTTTCTGAAATTTTTATTTGTGCACAAAAGTGCTTGTAGACAATCGATCTTTAGGCAAATGAGATGTAGGCAAACGATACTGTAGCCAATTGAATTGTATAGACAAAAGGAGCTTTCTCTCCATATATATATGTTTTTTTCCTCCCTCCTCCAAAATTTATTTAACTCATCGGTTCTTAATTAGGAATTAAAGGTGGAATAAGGTTTAAATTGAATTATAAACTATATTTAAAAAATAAAATTTCTTTAATGATAATAATTAATTTGTTCAAAACAATCTTTATGCTGCAGATATGCAGACGGATTCGATTATCCGGACATACAGCTGATATTCTCGGCTTTCTCAGATTATGGAATTCTCGCAGCAAATTTATACGGGGTTGAGTCGAATACTGCCACTAGATTGTATGAAAATATCACAAAAGATACTCAAGCTTTCGGAATTTTTCCGCTTCTTTTAAGACCACGCAGCAGAGGCTTCATCGAGCTAAAATCGACTGATCCGGATGAGGCTCCCGCTATTGTTCCAAATTATTTCGAGGACTCACGTGATCTCCAAGTTCTAGTACGTTATCTATCATTTTTTTGATCGTAAAAAGGTACAATAACTGCTTTCAACTGATGATTAACTAACTTATTGATAATAATAAAGCCAATTAGTGTACGAGATATTTATAATTTGTTGAACATGCTTCAGTTTGCTCACGATAAATGAATCGATAAGACAGAGTTTCGCGGAAATTATAAAATTAAAAACAAGATAATAAATTATTGAAGATAATCCCAATCATAAATAGATCCTCTAAAAAATAAATCTCCTCATTAAATCAATATTGAGCTGTATAATACTGACTTTTTCGAGAATTAAAATAATTATCAATATTGAAAAGAAAAAATTAAGAAGGCTTGGGTAAAAATGTGTTATAAGGACTTGAAAGAGATGATTATGTTAATTTCATAGGTAGAGAGCGTGAGATTTATGGAAAGGATGAGACGTACTCGTCTTATGCGGAAGTTAAATGCTCGATCAAATCCAAATCCGATACCAGGATGTTCGCAGTTTGATAGCTCGTCGGATAAGTATTGGGCTTGCTACGCACGTCATTTCACATCGACAATATACCATCCGGTTGGCACTTGCAAGATGGGGCTTGCCAGCGATTGTTACGCCGTCGTTGATGCTAGATTAAGAGTTCATGGGATTGCAAGACTACGAGTGATCGACGCTTCGATCATGCCGTATCTAGTTTCAGGGAATATTAACGTACCAACGATTATGATTGCAGAGAAAGGTGCCGATATGATAAAGGAAGATTGGCAATCTTGATTCGCCACGCGCGCTTAAGATTGCGTTTCGTAAATAGTCAACGCAGGCTATCGCCATTTTTTATATTACTGTATGTATAATATAATATAATTGATACATTTTTTTTGTAATAATCGACCATAAAAAAATTATTTGATGAACTTTGACCGTGCTTCTCTATTTTGTTAATAACACTAATAGATAATTGTACAATCATCATGATTGACATTTGTTTAGAAACATAATAAAACATTTAAATCTGTTCTACTATATGCTTTTTGTTTTCAGTTTTTTGCTTTTTGCTATTTTTTTACATCTTATCTTTTTGCTTCTTATTCGGTTTTTTGTTTTATATCATATCTGAGATAAGAATTAACGAACTTCGAAAAAAACAAGAAATACATAGCAAGAAATATAATTATCGATAAAACGGTTATAAAGGAGTTAAAAGCAAAAAGTAAAAAACAAAAAACAGGAAACAAAGAGTACATCATAGAATAGGCTTTATAAATAGTAATTGTTTGCAGAGTGCTTACTTTCGTTACAGAACACTAATTATAATTCAAAGTTATCTTAAATTCCTGTCCCATTATCTAATTATATTTTTCGTTATTATCATAGTAAGACGTTATTATCATAAATTATGATAAATGCAAAAAGCTTTAAGAATGTTTCGTTATGGTGTTATATTTAAGTTTCTCAAATATATTCCAATATTTAAATACATATCTTCTGTTTTTTTTACATCTAAAAATATAATGATAATTTTATATTGAATTAAGATAAAAATTATTTTGATTATAAAGATAAAAATTATTTTCCCTTTATGTCATTGATACGATCTTTCAAATTGCGTAATTACATCAATGTACATTGTAGATCATTATTATTTATCAATTTAATTAATCAAAAATTGAATGTTTGCTGTGCATGTTTTAACACGATGTACATTTATCATGCTCGCATGAACAAACCTCTATATATTGCAATATATTCTTTTGTATGTTTTATATATTGAGTATACAAAAAAGTCCTGGACCCTTAAATATCTTGATAAGTAAGAATATCTGAGAAAAGTTCAGTAACATTGTTTATTAAAATTCATAGAATGTAAATTGAGAGTACGCGCGCGTATGTGCGAATGGTACGATATACGATATATATGCATACCGTCAGCTAAAGATCTTGTACAGTAGATACAAGGAAACTTATTTATAATTTATACTTCTTATTCTATAAATTAACAATGGTCCTTAACAATGACATCTCGTTGGTTATAATTAAAATGTGAATACGTATTATTTCAAATTCACATGTGCGTATACGTATTTACTTTCAATTATAATACGTAATGACGCGTGATCCATGTATACAAGTGCGTGATGCGTGTTGTTAAATTAAGGCCTTTTTCTCCACCGCACAAATATGCGGTCTTTTTGTACTTTTTCATATATCCGAAATATAAATAGCGACAGAGGGTTCACTTTCTTACTATAAATCAGTATAAATTCTTCGCCTACGGTATCTGCGGGATAATAATAAGAAGTTAACAGAGCCTCGTAATATCAGCTAGAAGTAATTTCATATTTAAGGTAAGATTTTTTATTCTAATAAAAAGAACAAAATGCGAGATATAAAACACAGCACTGTTTTACATTATCGTATATCACTCGTTATAAATTATTCATAAACACATTATTCATAAATTATTATATGTTCCATTAAATGAAAATATTATATATTATATACAAGGCTCAAGAATCAAAATACTACACAGCAAAAAAGTTCGTAAAAATAAGTTAAAGTATTTACTATTTATTTATTTATTTATCATTTATTTCGAATAGTAATTTTTGTAATAAAAACGTTTGAAATTTTTAGTTGAAACCACCATTAGAAATTATAATTACACTGAGAAAAAAATGCTATTGATTCAATTAAAGTCTATGTTACGGACTGTCACTAACATAAGTAATTAATTCATGTATATTTTTATTGACGTAAAGGCATAAATTATTATTTCAATAATCAAGGCCTTGTGACTTTAATTGAATTTTTATCTTAGTATACTTATAAATCATGTGATATAATCATAACCGTATTCTACATAATTGGCCAATTTGTTATCTTCATGTCTCAAAAATTACTGCTCGAAAGTTCAAGCTAAAAATAAATATTCTCATAATTTATTTTTTTTTAATTTTCTTGTATTTTGATTCGTAATATTTTAATTGGTAATTTTGAGACTTCATATAATAGAAGTTCATGCAATTTTTAAAATGAAAAAATTTTTAGCGTCCATTTAACAGGGCTACATCATGATTGCAGTAAATTTTCAACGAACAATCGATTTATTTCTTTATTGGCGTTCAATGAAACTTCACTTGTATTTTTTTAATTCGGCGTAAATTTGACCGAGTTATGTAAATACAATTGTGATTTCGAGATCCAGACTCTTTTTCTAGTAATTTTTAATTACTAAATTTTTAATATACCACATAACACATGCGCGCGCGAACACAATACAATTTATAATTTCTCTCTCTCTCTCT
>NW_012130145.1:307405-318543 GCF_000143395.1 Atta cephalotes
CTACGTACTCTTTTACTTTATTAATTTTAATTTAACTTAAATTTTAAATTTAATTAACCTACACTAACAACACTAGCGCGCGCGACACAACTAATTTATTAATTACTTCTCTCTCTCTCTCTCTCTCTCTCTCTCTCTCTCTCTCTCGATAAAAGAAATTCTTTAATGATTCACCGGATGAACAAATAGCATGTTTAATTCGTTTCTGGCTTCCTCAAAGCTTGATCACTCGATCGTAAATCCTCAAAGAGTAAGTCCTAAATGCATTAATCCACGCGGTGTGAATCCTGCTTGAAGCCGAGATGAAGACTTTATTGACGATGACGTCACACCACGTGTGTTTTCTTCGTCAACGAATGTCAGACCCCACGCAATGTGTTTCTCGATTAGTGCATATAGTGTGGTTGTGGTTATGCTGTCTTTTTTGACTGTACCAAACGGTAGGTGTTGAGAATATGATCCTATTGCAAATTCGAATCGCTCCGAATCAATCATTTAAAATGATTTGTAGTCCTAGTGATAAGATAAATCGATTAGTGCCTACATATTCTGTATCGTTGTAAACGTCATCGAAATCACGCCGATCACGATGAGTTGTAAGCTTTCACATTTTTATCCAGATCTTAGGTAATATTTGGAAAAAAGTTAAGTCTAGAAATTAAACATTTCAAACCACCTCTTACATTAAGATATATCTTTTATGTGTAACGTAGAGAGACTCGCGAAAGTTTTGAAACTTTCTTAAAGGAATCTGCTCTTTATATAACGATTTGTTGAAATAAATTTCAAAAATCTTTGACTTAAATATAGTAAAATCGTATATATATAACTATGCGATCATCGTAATTAAACAATTTTCTAGTGATGAAAAAAACTTGAATAAAAGAAAATTTTAATAAAAATTTCAAGAAACTTTCTGCGTCTAGTAAAATTAAAACTGTAATCTAGAATGGATAGTTGTTTTTTTCTTATCTCTGTCATGTGTACAATGTCTATACTTATTAATAGTTCAACGAAATTTCACTTACTCCGCGTTTGCAGATGGAGAAATTTCTGCCGGGTATTTTGCATATATGATGTACAATACATATTTGTCATTCCGTATCAGATGTATTGCACATACTCTTCGATGGTAAAATTGTAGCAAAAATTTATCATAAACAAGCAATAACACACTTTCACATGTAATTAATACGGAAAATATTCACTGAGATTTAGCAAAGATACAGCTTGCTGCGCGAGTGCAACGTTTGTAATTAATTGTAAAAAATTTTAACTAAAAATTATGTGTAAGCATGCAATTATCAGTATGCTCGTAGAATAAACATCTTTATTAATATTGCAACAAATTAGTTTAATTGAAATAACTAATTTACGCAGTATGCTTACGCAACTCATCATGTTTTTTTTCTATTGTTGAAAGGAAGCCGGAAACATATGATTCTTGATCGAGTTTGTACGTTTATCCATTTGTTTATTTACCATTATATCAGTTATTTATGTTAATTATGTGATAATTTACTATTGGCTAACTGGATTCTTGAAGAGAAGAAGAAGAAATATGTGACTTGTATTGTATAATATATGTAGTGGAATCGTCTCTTTTGGCATCACTCTCTTTCATTATACAGGGCATCTTAAATCGGTGCATACGCATTCACATTTGTATCAACAAAGCTTCTTCGCGAAAATTAAAGTTTACCCAACTTCAATGTGCCCTGTGTTTTACATGTCCTATACTTGAAATATAATTAAATTAGGTTAGGTTTTAATCTTGCGACCTGCGACCCGCATTCAGCGTGTTATGAAGATACGTTTGAAATAATAATACGTTTGTAATAATAATTTAAAAATTGCATTCTTTTTAATTTTAATAAAAATGAAAACATGTATTTATCAGAATTTGTTGTCTTAATTTGAATTGATAACTTGAATTGATAGAGCAACTAATTCTTTGCTACAATTGAAGATTATTAATGTAACAAGTTCTTCATTATAGTAGCAAAAGTATGCGCTTAGCTAGCATATTTTATTATCAATTTCGATCGTTATAATAAATTCATTTTTGTAGAAGGTTATCTTTGTCGTATTAACAAATTTACAAATTTAGTTAGTTTACTAAAACAACACTAAAATCGCTCATTATAGCAAATAGTACGCGTACTCTCGATAAATGGATGTAATTTTCTTATATTTAAAAAGAAAGGCTTTCGTATATTTAAAAAAAAAGACTTTCTTATATTTAAAAAGAAAGAATTTACTTTCTTATATTTAAAAAACAACAGTATGGCATAAAAGTCGCATTAGAGATCGTTCACTGAATTTAAACTTAGATTCAAAGTAAAAACGAAAGTAATTGGACAATGTACTTTAACAGTACAGTTTTTTAATTGAACGTAAAAATTAATTAAGGAATTCTGATAAGTCCTGGAAGTTATATTTGCTAAAATGTAATAACATAATGACAATTGATCTGCATTAAAATTTAATACCTAAATTTTATACCTAAATTTCACAAAGCATATTTATAAATATTTTGCATTAAAATAATTTACAATGTACATGTTAATTTTTATTATGTAGTTTTATTATGTAGTTTGATAAAATGTATTTTGTGTATTTCAAAAATTCCTATGTTTACGATAATATTTAATAGGTTATCTAATTATCTCACGCTAAACAATGATAAAATTTGTAGCGAAT
Organism: Atta cephalotes; assembly: GCF_000143395.1. NCBI lineage: Eukaryota > Metazoa > Arthropoda > Insecta > Hymenoptera > Formicidae > Atta > Atta cephalotes. The sequence goes on from NW_012130145.1 coordinate 310,109, forward strand.
CTTGCGATAAATCTCTCTATGAAGAATTCTCTCCATGTAGGCTAACAGGAGATAGTAAATAATGCGTAAATTTGTTTAAAATTATGTGTATTTTGTAATGTGTATTTTGTAGAATTACATAACCAATAGAACATAATAGAATAGAATTCTTTTCGGCTCATATATTTGAACCATTTTCAGTAAAATTGTATAAAATTAAGATCTCGTTTTTATGTTTCTCAGGTTGTATGACATGAGTAAGTATAATTGATAAATGATGTCTAGAGTACTTGATCATGACAGTTTCAAGATGCACGGATGTCTTATTGTTAGTCGACAGAATAATTTCAGGGATCACAGCATAAATAATATTTACAAATAAAATTGTATTGCAATCAAAATAACAGTCAATAGATAAAAAAATGCAACAAATTATTTAATGAATATAAGATTAAAAAGCTATAAATTTAAAGTCAAATGTAGAATCTGTAATAAAAATAATGTAATAAATTAAGGACATTATGAAAACAGATCAAATGGAAAACGTTAAAATTTAGGTAGGTCTTTTAGATCTTTAGCCGAATTGTCATATCATCATTTCATTTATTCGGAAGACATTATCTATTTGTATTTAATGATCAAAAAATGATCAAAAATTTTCTTTTAACAGTAATAAAAATGACATTTTAGAACGATAGTCGATGACAATAAGACAACGACTAATTATTATCAAGTATTACAGATTCAATACTTTGTATTATATAAGACAAAATTGAAAACAATGCCAAGGTTACCGATATAAATGCGGGATAATTAAGTTTATTGCAAAATACGCGCTTATTATACTGTCGACATATGTCATTGTTTTCAATGGTATTCTCATAAATCTTATAATCGACGTTTCGTTCCTCTTGTCCAAGTGTTTAACTAACATGTGTCGAAACTCTATTGCAATCATTTTCAAATTATATATCTTTTCAATGAACACGAATATAAAATCTGTATTTTAGTAAAGTGATACATGATAATAATCGAACTAATGATTGACTCATGTCCGACTTATCTTCTAAAGAGTAATACAATAGTATAAAATGCATTAACGTAAATTATAACGAGACGTAGGTAACCACATACGCACGCGCGTATGTATAGATAATATGTATAGATAATATAACATTTACTTAACAAAATTATTTATGTAAATTCACTATATATATATATATATATATGTAAATGTTATATATATATATAATATACAAACGCTATAATTAATTACACAGACTGATTTTAAGATTTTTTTCTGTTGTTTGAATATAAAAGATATCATTTCCGATGTTTTTGCGCGTTTGAACACGAATTCAGTAATGAAATTTGCTCTATTCAGGTTCGTCAGATTTTTGAGAAAAGTGAAAATAAAGGTGTCAATTTTGATCAAAATTAACATGTTTTGACATATGTTTGTGATTTTTTTGTTAGCGAAGTAAATTTTTCTCTTTACTTTTGTTCAAATGAACTTTTGTTTTATATGAAAATAAAGAAAAATATTTATTTTGCTAACAAAAAAATTACAATCAAAAAACGTTAATTTTGACGTTAATTTTTCTTTAATCTCACTTTTCTGACGTGATAGAAATGTGAATTTCATTGCCAGATTTATATTCAGAGAGCAAAAATACATCGGAAATAATATTTTTATTCAAACAACAGAAACCACGTTGGCCAGTGTTACTATTTATCTCCTTGTAATCAATTCACAGATAATATTAGTCTTTAAATTATAGACATGCGGTGGTACTTCCTCTGGCTAATCTTGGCACATTATGTTATCGCTACCCCAGTCAAAGCACATCAGGTGAGTAAAAAATAGTTATAGGTATTTTTTTATGATGCCGAAAATTTTTTAACTTACCGTAATGATATATTAACTTGAGTAACAAAAACCTTCATTTCTTCTTTTGTAATAAGTATTTATAATTCTACTACAATTGTAAAAATAAATAGGGGAGATCGGGTAAGTGGGCACCCTTTACTTCAATTGCAATTTTCAATAACAAAGTAAATAAATTTTCAATAACAATTTTAATCAAATATTAGCATTTTATAGAGTGATAATAAAATAAGATGGCAATAAAAAGTTCTAGTGTAAATTTGCAACTTCATTTCATTCATATACATACAAAAATGATGTGATTCGAAAAATGAAATCTCAAATTATTTTTGACTATCGAAAAAACTTTTCATCTAAACTTAATAACTCGGCACTTAAACTAACCAAATTCCAAAGTTGGTGAAAAAGACATACGAGATGCCTTCTACAATATAAATTGGGAACTCATAAGATATATTTTTACCACTCAAAATTCAAGTGCTCACTTAGCCCCCGTCTCTTCTACCGTTTTAAACAATGAGAAAATCTGATTAAATCTACTGATATGTTTTAGTACTTTTAATTTTGTTGCATCATATTCCATATAACTACAAAAAGCAATTATAAACTATAGATTACAGCGCAAAAGAGAAAAGTAGATGTAAAATAGAAATAATAGAATTGCTAAATTCTCATACAGATTTAAAATGCTCATATTATTACACTAATACGAATAATATTTAAATAGAATGTTTGGAATAAGAAACATGATAATTATTAACAGTGTAACACTCGAATATTTTCGTCGTATATACGCATCAAGTGTATCTTTTTCCGTAATTCGAGGATAATCCTAACTATCGAAAAACATTATCATAAATCTAACAATTACGAGCAAAAAATCTTATAACAAAATTTGCAATAATTCGAACGACGTAATTACCTACAGAAATACGAACAGTAACATTTTGACTAAGATTAATATAAAAATGTACAAATATAATTGTAGTATAAGTAAATATATCTGGAAATATTTTCCTTATATATTTGAGAACATTAACGATTACTAAATAACTGTGATTACTTTAATTCCTCAAAGAAATTCTTTTCGTCACAAGTTTTACATTAATGTACATAGCCTTTTTATACACATGTACTTTGTATTAGAAGAAAGCGCGCACAGTATTCAAAATTTATAAATATTGAGGTATAATATTAGATTAGAAATGATTGTAAATCTTTATTTCGTAATAATGAAAATTATTATTTGTACCTATTTAAAGTGAATGTTATTATCTTAAGCCGATTCAAGCAAGCAACGACTATGGATGTTGCTTGTGCCAGTTCAAGGATACGCAATACATAAGCAATGTCTGTGGTGTTAGCTCTTTTATGATTTTGATCCAACATATACTGTCCTCTAAATGTGACATTGCTGACCCTTGTCGACGATTGGGCAGAGACGAAGCACCAAACGAATACGAATGGTAAGAGATTCATAAAATTTATGCACATAGCGCTAGTGCACTTCTTCTATTCTCGTATGTACTTTATTCTATTCCATATTATGAAAGATCAATGTCTTCAGGTTCGACTTTATAATTGTCGGCGCAGGTGTGGCCGGACCAATAATCGCGAGAAGATTGAGCGAAACTTCATGGCAAAAAGTTTTGCTCATCGAAGCTGGTCCTGAAGAACCTGTTGCGACAGCTGTACCAGCTTTTGCGGTCAATGCCATAAATACGTCCCTCGATTGGAATTTTAAAACGGAACCAACATTATCGCATCCTACTGCCTGTTTGGGTATTAAATAAATCTGGAACAATTGTTTCAACATTTATTCACAGAAATATATTTATCTAAATTTTTAGATACTTTAGCCAAATTGTTCTTTCCGTTAAATTGTCTATAATAAAACAAATTGAAAGAAAAAAAAACAAGCAATTCAATATGGCAATTTTTCCAATTTTTTAAAAGCCTCAGATCAAAATCGGAATTATTAAATAAACAATTTAAATTTTAATACACAATCTTAGATACAAATTTATGTTACAAAAATAAAACCTTAATAAATCAATGTCATGATTATGATTTTTAGAAACGGATGGCGTCTGCACTTGGCCGAGAGGTAAAATGGTAGCTGGAACCAGCGGTATGCACGGTATGATGTATTATCGAGGACATCCTGAAATCTACAATCACTGGGCACGAGAGGGTAACTTGGGTTGGTCCTACGACCAGATCAGTCATTATTTTGAACGTATGGAGAATCCAATCGATCCAACAATCTTATCAGATAAACCTAGAAGTTTAAAGGAAGGCGGCCCGATGACTATTCAGTACTATCCACACAAGCCGGACTTCGTAAATGTACTGTTGACAGCCGCCAGCGAACTGGGTTACAGAACTTCCCTATTAAAAGAATACAATCAAACTGGCTTCATGATCGCGCCGATGACAGTTGAGAACGGTATGCGTCTTACAACTTCCAGAGCATATTTAAGACCAGTTCACGATCGCAAGAATCTGCGAGTGCTGACAAACGCGCAAGTCACCAAGATCTTGATTCGTCCGTGGGAACAGAAAGCTTACGGCGTGGAACTGGTGGATAAGAATGGCTATAAGAGAGTGGTGAAATGCGATAAGGAGGTAATCTTAACAGCTGGTGCTATCGGCTCACCGCACATCCTTCTGAATTCTGGCATAGGACCCGAAGAAGATCTCGCCAAGTTCGGTATTAAAGTATTCAAAAACCTGCCGGTTGGTAAGAATCTGCACAACCACGTGTCCGTAGCGGTGCCGATGAGCATCAAAGATATTCCATACGAGATCATGACCATGGACGCCGTAAATCAATATGTGGAGAATAAGACGGGACCATTGGCTAGCAGTGGTCTCACTCAAGTTACCGGTTTCCTCGAAAGCAGTTATGCGATCAACGGCGTATCGGATATCCAAGTCTTCTTCGACGGTTTCATTCCCCTTTGTTCAAAGACTGGTTTAATCGATGAGTGCATCAACGGTAAGTTTCAGCCTGATTGTCCGGACAGAAGAAAGATCATAGCGAGACCTACAGTGATTTCTACAGAGAGTCGAGGCGACTTAAAACTCCGCTCAAATAATCCTTTGGATCCACCGTTGATATATCCAAATTACTTCACAAAAGAGAAGGATTTAATGATTCTACTCGAAGGTATCAAGAAGGTTAGCAAATTTGTTGATACGCCCGCTATGAAGAAATGGGATCTTCGTTTGGAACAAGTGAAAAGTCCATTGTGTAGCGAGTAAGTAATAATTCGTATATGACAAGTTTTCAAACAAGTTTTAATCCTGATTTTATAATAAGTTTACAATGGACTTTTTTTTAAGCAAAAATATAGAAATATTAATAATTTTTAATATGCCAACAATTAAAAACAAATTATAATATTTTCGTGTAATATTTCAAAAGTTTTGAAAAGAATCATTTTTCATAAATTTCTATTAGTTATCTTTAATAATTTTTTTTTATTAGCTACCATTTCGGCACGGACGCTTTCTGGATGTGTCAAATAAGAGCAAAAACTGGACCGGAAAATCATCAATCTGGAACATGCAAGTTGGGACCAAGTACTGATCCAAGTGCAGTAATAGATTCGCAGCTTCGAATACATGGTATATCGAATATTCGCGTTGCCGATGCTTCCATCTTTCCTATTGTACCAAACTCAAATCCTATCGCCGGAATCATGATGGTGGCTGAAAAGGCAGCCGATATGATTAAAAATACTTGGTCATAAAAATTTTATTTTAAATGTATACATTTTGATATATTGAATGTAATAATAATAAAAGTGGCGTGCATGTGTATATACATATATACATAAACACACATATACAACATATACTTGTACAGAGGAGATAAAGAGAGAAAGGAGAAGAAGGAGGGAAGAGGAGAGAGGAAGAGAGAAGAGGAGAAAGATAGAAGATTCTATTCGAAATTTTCGATATTGCGAAGAAGTTTTTTAAACATTTTTATAATAAAATTTTGATTGAATTATTGTAAATTAAAAATATCAATGGTGATAAGAATTTGCGCAGAGCAAATAATGTACATCACTTATCGCGCCAATTTTTCATCGCTATTGTATTTTAGTTTCTCATTATTCATATTAACAAGAGTTCAAAGACAATTATTTCTTTATTTGAACTACTGTATAAATATATGAATAAAATATGATCAAAGTAATCTATTACTTTTATAAATTATTTTAATAACCAATAATATATCCAGACATAATTTAATATTGAACATAAGTAATTAATGTGTTTGTTTCATGAAAATCTTGTATCTTTTTAGATAAGATGTTATCACACTATTTTCGCGTTGTAATTAACGTACACTTGCTGCATGATTAACTAAAAATAGAACTGATAATCAGCGACGTACTGATAACCACTAGTGATTACAGTCTAATAGTTGAAAAATCAGTTAAACAAAGAAGCAAAATCAATAGAATATTAGAAGATTTATTCAAAGAGTGATAATGACTATGAGAATCAAACTCGGCAGCAGAAAGATTGCAACAATTTTTTTTATGGGTTTCGGAATGTGACTTGCTCACCGCGCGATTGATTTTTTATTTATGAGTCTATCCAATTACGTTTAATCGCTTTACAAGTAAGAGTTCCAAAGTTCATCGAAAAAAGTGTTGCAACTTTTCTGCTGGCGAGTGTAGGCGTGTAATGAATTTATTCAATACAATATATTAATAAATATTATTATTAATTAATATACATTCTGCGTTCGGCTTTCATAGGTATTATCACTTTTTGATTTATTCTTTGGAGCCTATCAATTCTTTTTCTGTAGATTTATTGCATGTTGCACCAGATATGTTATAAAAAGTCAAGCAATTTATAAAGATATATAAAAATATAAAAATATAGTTATATAAATATAGTATCCTAGAATCAGTCAAAGTTAGATGTTTCGAATAATATAATATTCTTGGTTCATGAATTTAATTTTATCCTAAATGTGACTATGCACTGAAACGTTGGGATATTTAAATATAATCTGATTGCTAATTTAAAGTAGTGCTGGTGTGAAAATTGCCGATATTATCTTTATAATATATGATATTTAGAGTAATTATAAGGTATATGATTTATATGTGATATAAGTATTTATCAATGAGGAAAAAAGAGAAAGAGAGAGGATAAAAGAGAGAAGGAGGGGGGGGGGAGAGAGAGAGAGAGAGAGAGAGAGATTGTAATTTATAGGGATGCATCCGGAAAGTATCCAGTATTATCCGGTATTTTTTTATAATCTGGCCGGATAACCAGATATTATTAGTATCCAGGAATATATTCGGTTGAAATTTGATCATTAAATTATTGATTTTTTTCTTATACAAATGTTCTAGAAATAAATATGCATATTTATGCTATAATATGTTACACATTTTTACAAAATTACTATCTTTTTCTCTATAGGTTTTTTTTAGAAGACATTTTCTCCGAATTCGATCGGACATCCGACTCGAAGAAATCGCTTGGATATTCGAGCAGATATTAGACATCCGATGTTACATTCTGTCCGGATATTCGGTAATTTTACGATCCGGTGCATCTCTAGTAATTTAAATTCGACTTTTCGCGTTCGTTACATTATAACTTCACATTACTCTGTCATATATTTCAATATATATATGTATATATATATATATATACATATATTAGGTATACAACTTTGCTTCCGCCGTTTTTCTATAGATGGCTTTAGCGGTAAGTGGTGGTCGAAATAAATAGATCATAGATGTCATACAATAAATTTGGGCATCTGTCAACATAACCCCAGAAACATTAGTCGATTTGTGTCTGCATCATAAAGTTATTCTCGATTGAAAATGTCAGTTTACGAACCAAATTCTCGTCATTTGCTGGAGGTTTTAATTTTTTGCTTCAATATGAAGAAATCTGCGGCTGAGGCTCATCGAATGCTCTCAAATACTTATGGTCAGGCCGCTATTAGTGAAAGAACGTGTCGTGAGTGGTTTCAAAGCTTCAAAAACGGTGATTTTGACATCGAAGACCGGCATAGCGGTAGAAGAGAGGTTTTCGAAGATGCAGAATTGGAGGCATTACTTGAGACTCATGTCAAAATCAAGAAGAATTGGCACGATCATTGGGAGTGACTCAACAAGCCATTTCAAAACGCCTCAAAGCCATGGGAATGATGACAGAAGCAAGGAAATTGGGTGCCGTACGAATTGAAGCCGAGAGATGTTGAACGGCGTTTGTTTGCTTGTGAACAGCTGCTTGAAAGGCAAAGACGGAAGGGATTTTTGCATCGCATTGTGACTGGGGACGAAAAATGGGTTCATTACGATAATCCCAAGCGCAGAAAATCATGGGGAGTTCCCGGCCATGCTTCCACGTCGACGGCCAAACCGAATATTCACGGCTCCAAGGTCATGCTCTGTATTTGGTGGGACCAGCTCAGCGTAGTGTATTATGAACTGTTAAAACCGACTGAAACAAACACAGGCGATCGGTATCGAAACGCAATTGATGCGTTTGAGCCGAGCATTGAAAGACAAACGGC
>NW_012130145.1:319407-322616 GCF_000143395.1 Atta cephalotes
TCTTTCAACATTAGAAGTTAAAGAATTAAAAATAGAAATATTATTAAATAAGTCAAGTTATTTGATTTACAACAACGTTTAAGTTATAAGATTATATTTAATTAATCATGAGCATGATAAAAAATGACATTTTTAAAATAAAATTTAAAATTATTTAAAAATTAAATTTAAGACAAACTATTAAGTGACAAACTTTTTAATTTTTAAAAATAGAATGTAGAAAAAGTTTTTTTATATGTATATAGTCTGATTATACTTGTAAAATTTATTTTTCATTATCATAATAATGCCGAGACATGTAAATTGTAAAGAAGAGATATTGTAACATGGTTGCCACTTTTCGATTATTAATATTCCATTAGAAATTGCCTGCTGAAGATTATTCTTCTAAAGATTAATAGCAAGTACAAAAAATTGCTGAAATTAAAAACTTTCTTGTAGTGTATTCTCTAAAAAGAAAATCAATTTGATTTTTCTTGTGAAGGTATCTTTTTAAAAGCTGGAAAAAAATTCTAAGTGCGACCCGCACACCTCAAAAATCATCAAAGGTTTGAACAGATAGCTGAAAATTCTTTTCTTTTATTATTAGAAAGAATTTTAAATTCGCGATCAAAAAGCCGGAATCTCCGCTTCTATACCGCAAACCAGAAAGGTGGCAACTACGCTTATGACCTTCATCTTATGATGATAGAAGGAGGCATGCACTACTAACGATTCAGTTTGAATCGGATCGCTGTTGAAACATTTCATTTCGGTAAGCTCTCTTCTACTTAATATAAAATATCTTAAATGTTTATTTATAATACTTAAGTAATTGTTTATATCATATCTAATTAAAAACTAAAATTAAATATAAAACTGTTATTTTTTATGAATCTTTATAGTGACAGATTCAAGAAATGATAACGACTCACATAATTAAAATCAATAAATATTTTGAATATAATAATCATTTATTTATTGTAATTTATTTTAATTTCTATAATCTATGGTAATGATTTGATAATAGAATATGTGTTGATACATTTTTATTGAATGACTCAACATAAATAAATTTAAATAATTTTATCATCATTGGACATAATTGCGACCGATATAATAGAAGAATGTAACTGAGAATATTACAAGACTGAAAGCATTACATTATTGCGATAAAAGTTAGATATGAAGAAATATTATCAACACTTTGCGTAACTATAATCTATAGAAACTGTATCTAACTGTTTTATCAATTTTGTTAAATTTGTTGTCTACATGTATACACTGAGGATGACCTAATAATAAAGTCGAAACTATATATTCTAAGAATTTGAAATACATAAAATCTGACTTGTAGCTCCTTCTTGTTATTTGTTGTTTATTATTATTGAGTTGTTTATTATTATAAGATTATTTTTATTTAAAATCAGTAATCTATTTGAATTATTATCTATCAAGATAAAGCACAAATAATAAGATTATCAAGAGATATTGATAATGTCTCGACGTTAAGATAGGCGCAGCAACATTACCGTGGCTAGTTTACGCGAGATCGTAAGTTACGGAGGATTGAGATTATTTTGTTTACAAGATTAATGTTTTAAGTCAGAGTTAGAATTTATTTCCACATTTCGATTTTTAACTTGGATCCTGCCCCATTCATTTCAACTCGCGCAGCGTGCCGATCGGAATTTAGGCGCACGGATTGGTGAAGTATGCAGCAGAAAAAACGAAAATCGGTCGAAATATGCAGCTGAATTTCAGCTCTGCTTTAAATATTATAGGCCAGAGCCAAAAACATCGAGCTAAAAAGGAAATAATTATCAAAAGACTTATTTATACTTTATTGTTTTAAATGTTTTATTTAGACGTAAATATTATAGGTTTCATTTTGTGTTCGATTTCAGAATGGAAGATAGTAATATAAACTAAAAATAATACGATTTTTCTCTTTTTGCTATATTTATGAAACTATGGAGAAATTAGTAAGTCGTATAATACTTTTTTTTATCTATTTTCTTATAATTTGAGAGCGGAGTTCTGTGCGACGAATAGTTTTGGAGATACAGTGGTTCAAAGTTTTAGTAAAAAAGATGAAAAATTGCTTGTAAATGTCACTTTTTTATATTTTGTCTCCGCAAACGTTTCTAATGTTTCGGATGAAGAAAATGCGTAGAATATTGTTCGAACTTTAGACTTTATGACAAAGAAAACGATTATGCAGAGTTCTCTGCGATTAACAGAGCCAGAGATATGAAGTCGTGAAGTTGGGTCTAAAATCGTTTTAAAATTTTTTTCTTAGATATCCTTATACTTTTTAATTTATAAATTGTTTATATTGAGTGTTTGAATAAATTTTCGCCAATTTTTTGTGAAATTTTGTTTTTAAACGTTTGCTAACACTTAATTAATAAACATTTAATGCTTCTAACAAAGTTTGACATGGATTTCATCAAGTATAAATGCCCGTTCATCTTTCGGTGCATTTCCACGTTTTTTATTTTTTATCGAACCATACACCTCCACAAGCAACGATAACTTTCAACTGCACTTTTCTTAACAATAAATAATATAATAAAACTTCCCGCAAATGCGGGAAAATTTGTTGGTACAAAAATTGATTATTTTTTAATACAATGACAAAAATGTTGTTTACACTATCTATCAAAATGTCATACACTAAATATGAATATGAAAGATTGTGTACTCTCAAATACAACAATTGCCGCTGGAATTCTATGCATGTAATGCTCGACAATTATTTAGAAAACGACAGAAATTTATTCAAATACCTAATAAATTGCGGTTTTATTTGCTACAATTTCGTGCAAACAGAATGGCATTATAGTCGTAAAATAAGTATAACGTGTTCTTTACCAAGAATGTCAGAGGAAAAATTATGATAATTCTGAAGAAACGAAAAATGTGAGCAATAATAATAATGAATTTTGAACGATTTCGACAAATGTATAATTGTACAAATCGATGAAGATAAATATTATTTAATTTTAATTAATAAAATACAAATTAAAACAATTTCGGCATTTCTTTATACAATGTGTGTGTGTGTGTGTGTGTGTGTGTGTGTGTGTGTGTGTGTGTGTGTGTGTGTGTGTGTGTGTGTGTGTGTGTGGTGGGTAGGGGTAGGGGTACGGGTTAACGTTAAACTAAACGTATACTAACTTAACTTAAGTTAACGTTAAACGGTTAACGTTAACGTAACCGGAACC
>NW_012130145.1:322636-328647 GCF_000143395.1 Atta cephalotes
TATTACTTACTATATAGTGTGTGTGTGTGTGTGTGTGTGTGTGTGTGTGTGTGTGTGTGTGTGTGTGTGTGTGTGTGTGTGTGTGTGTGTGTGTAGGGAGGGGGGGGGGGCTTTTTTCGAAAAACAAACAAAAAATAGATTGTTCAAACAAAAAATACAAATTGTTCAAGGTCGTCTTTTGAACGAAATATTTGCCAATTTGTCAGCAAGTAGAAAAACTTAAGTATATTTTAGTTTTTCATCGATAAAATACATTTATCTGTATAAATTAACGTGAATACTGTTAGTATTACTAATCAATATTATTGACCGTATAGGGTCAAAGGTTGAAATATTATCTTATCGTTCTTGGTAAGACAAATAATGAAATTCAATCGCGATTCACAAGATTAAATTCAACAATAAACAAGATATTATGTGATGCAATGAATAATTCAAGTACATATGATTTTGCCACATTGTTTAAAGTAAAAGATGAATGATGTAAATAAGTTTTAGCAATTTTAAATACATAGAAAAATTCTTTTGTTCATATAAGATAATCGATGATAAATATTACATTACAAATATTTTTTTTATATACAATTAATACAATACAATAAATAAAATAAATTAATTAAATAAAACTTATTTAAATAAAAATATGTTATAATTTTTCAAATAAAAAAAACTTTCAGACAGAAGTAATACAAATGAGTTATTAAGTATAAGCATGAAAAATTGAAGAATAAAAATATGAAAAAGACCAAAAATATGTACAGATCTGAAATACGAAAACATACAATACAGAGTAGCGTAAATGTTTCATACCACCATTTAATTATCTTATTAAAATTAGAATATCGATTTTTTTAAACGTGTGAGGAAATTCTGTAGTTTGTAAAAAAAATATTTCATAAATTATAATTTTAATGAGATAATTAAAAAGTATGACATTTCGTGCGCCACTGTGTATATTTTAAAAGGTATATTTTTAATATGTATAAAAAATAGTTTGTATATATAAAAATAGTTTGTATAGTATAAAAAATAGTTTGTATATATTATTTTTGTTTTTTACTAAAAAATTCTACTCATTATTTATCACTTTGTATAATTTTATTTTTCTCTTTTTTGTTTTCGATATTTTTATTATTTAAATACGAAGTTATATATAAGTGCGTGTTTCTCATAATGATTACGATTAATTATTATTGAAAGATAGAACATTTGTATTTATATATATATAAAATAGACACAATGAAATAATTCTGTTACATATTCAAGATGTATTCTAATTTCTGTCAATGACTTTTAAAGACTTGAATGATGAATTAGCTATTTAAATAAGATATGTTAAGTGCCTCTTTTATTAATAACTTTCTATAATTTTTTTTATATCGTCGTAATTACGATAATAAAAATATTTTGCACAGCAATAGCAAACAAATACAAGATCAATAAATTTTAAAAACAAGCATATAAAGTGATAACTGATTAATTTATTTTATTCTATTATTCCACTTATATAACGTACGTATGTTTCGGACTCGATAATATAATATATTGATTTCATAAGCATACAAATTTAAATGTCTTACTTCTATATAGATGTTGTAAATCATGGTTGATTGCTAATGTCCACTTTTTGATTTCCGCCTTATAATTTAAAGAGTAATAATATGCTTAATGAGATGTCCAAATTATAAAATTATATATCAAGGACAATTTTCAAACATGTTTTGGAAAGGAAATTCCATGATTGTTTTTAAATATTAATATGACAAGTTTCTTCTTTTTAATAGCATTTTAATGACTTAATTTCTCAAAAATTGTCAATATAATATTGAATTAACTTATCAAATTAATAACGGTTTAAAAATAAGAATTTCCTTTGGCTTTCTAAAACATGTTTGAAGACTCTCGCTGACAAATATAATTTTATGATTTGGACATCTCATTAACCATACTCTTAAATTATAAGACGGAAATCATCAAAATGGACATTAGCAAGTATTATAATGCAATTTTGCGACTATTATTTTTAATTTGTGACCGTTAATATTTGTATATTGAGGATATATGTAATGTAAGGGATCGAAATGTTTATCTTTATATTAAATAATGTTATTTAAATAATGTAATTTATACATTAAATAATATGATAAGCAAGAACAACCAGTTTGGCTCACTAGTCCTTTATTTTTTATATTGCATTTATTATTCTAAAGAACTTATGGATAACTTCATCAGTAGATTTTGAAAAAATTATATCTCCAATTGTACAAGATATTTTGCTACAAACATTTATACAAATATTTATACAATTATACATAATGTTCTAGAATATAATATGTGGCAAGATTATAAAAAAATAATTGGAATTATCATTAATCATTGAAGATAGAGAATGAATGTTTGAAGAAATTTGAATCTTGTTGTTGAGAAGGATATAGAGAATTTGTGAATTTTGTGAATAGCTCAAAATAAAGATGAAACCAAAAAGATTCAAAATAGATAATTTCCTAAATGTTAGATGTTGCATTTTATTTGTTTAAGAAGATTTTTATTTTGTTTCATCTGTTACATTTAAAATTTATGCACTATCGATGTTTAGCGTTGTTTTATACTTGTGATTTAGTTGAGAATCTTGAAGTTTCGAACAAATTTTATTTTAAAATAAAATATTGAATGTATATATATATATAATATTGTACAAGCCATTTGTTTATTTCATTTGAATTCTTAAAGTGATCTTATCTTGATATAATATTTTCTAATAATTTCTAATAATTTCTAAAATTTTCATAATCCGATAACAATAAAATCATTTTAAGTTTCGGCGTCTCAATCTCGAGACGCCGTACGATCATTTCATTGATTGAATAAAATTTTAAGATTATTTATGACATGAAACTTCAGACAATCTTATATATAAGATAAATTATAAATAGCATTAGCCTATAAATAATACATATATTTTTTTTCGACAGACTTGAATTGTGTGTTCAACTTAATCAACATGGAAACATGTTTGGCTAATGCTGCAAACTCTGCAATTACCAGTCCTGCGAATGTTTTTGCATATCTGATACAAACGCTTCTGACAGCACAATGTAATTTGAGCGATGGCATTTATCCTCCAGATCGTTCGGAGGAGATTGCGACTTCTAATAGAGAATTCGATTTTGTCATTGTGGGCGGTGGAAGTGCTGGATCCGTATTGGCTAATCGTTTGACTGAAATAGAAAATTGGAAAGTATTGCTGATCGAAGCTGGAGAGAATCCCTCGATACTGAGCGAAGTTCCCGCAGCATTTATCTTGCAATTACATTCATCAGAGGATTATTCCTATGACATTGAACCCGAGAAATTTGCCTGCCATGGTAACAAGAATAAGTTGTGCAAATGGTCGAAAGGCAAAGCTCTCGGCGGTAGCTCTACGCTAAATGCCATGCTCTATATTTATGGCAGTGAAAAGGATTACAACGAATGGTCTCAAATGGGCAACAAAGGCTGGAGTTATGACGAAGTTCTGCCATATTTTAAAAAATCTCAAAACTGCGGTCATGGACATAGTGATGAGTGGAGAAGCAAGTATTGCGGTCATGGCGGACCATTGAGCATTAGATATTACAATTATAGCCAACCGGAAATACAAGAAATAGTCTTGCAAGCCGCTCGCGAGATGGGTGTACCTATTCTAGATACCATCAACGGTGATAAATTTGTCGGATATGGCATAGCTCAAGGTACCTTGGATAAAGGTCATAGAGTGAGCGTTTCAAAAGCTTATTTGTCGCCGATCAAGCATAGAAGCAATCTGTACGTGATGAAGTCGACTCGAGCTGATGCTATTCTCTTGGATAATACTCGAGCAGTTGGAGTACGTATGACTTTGAAAGACGGACGATCAATTGATGTAAAAGCCTCGAAGGAGATAATCTTATCAGCCGGCAGCATCGCCAGTCCGCAACTCTTGATGCTTTCAGGTATTGGACCCGAAAAGCATCTACGCGAAATGGGAATACCTACAATCGTTAATTTACCCGTTGGCAAAAATCTTCAGGATCATGTTCTGTGGTATGGCTTATCTTTGGCCTTCAAGAATCAGAACGCGACACCACCGTCACCTACATTTTTCCTAGACGCTGCTTACGAGTATTTAATGCACAATCGAGGACCTCTGATAAATGTCGGTGGCTTCGATCTTACGGGCTTCATCAACGTACACGATCCGAATGCTAAATATCCAGACATTCAGTTTATGAACAGTTACACACCACAATGGCACACATCCATGATAACTGATTTTTTTAACGCCCTTAACGTGGACACAGAGATAATTCAAAAGCTAACAGAAATTCTAACAGAGGCGGATATGCTCAATTTTTTTTCGGTTCTGTTAAAACCGAAGAGCATAGGCGAGATACGGCTACGTAGCAAAAATCCAGCGGATCCTGTTAGGATTTACGCCAACTATTTCTCCGAGCAAGAAGATTTAGATACCATATTGAAATCCTTAGATTTTGTGAAGAAAATGATTAACACTGAGACATTCAAGCGGCACGAGTTCCAATTGCGTCACATAGACATTCCTGATTGCCGTCATACCAAATCCGACTCTGACGAGTATTGGAAGTGTAACCTGCGATATACGTCGTCTACGACTTTCCATCCTGTTGGAACGACGAAAATGGGTCCTCAAGGCGATCCTACGGCCGTCGTGAATCCTCGTTTGAAGGTTCACGGAATACAGGGATTAAGGGTCATTGACGCATCTATTATGCCGACAATCACCGGTGGAAATACGAATGCACCAACGGTAATGATAGCCGAAAAAGGCGCAGATTTTATTAAGGAGGATTGGACAGTTACGGACGGAAAGGACGAATTGTGAAAGGGAAGCGAGCCTTAATATTTCGAAAAATTTATTTCTCGTGTCTTTTCTTCTCGCTTTCATCCTTTTCAATTTCCCATATCGTATATAAAACCATTAATTCAGTTATATTTAAGTTAGTTTGTGAGGCATTCACGAATTAAAATGTGTATTTTTTTAGACAGTTAGACTTTTAAAGATTGGGACCTCTGCGAAAAAATTCTTTTTTATAATCTAAGGGGAATACTTATTAATAAACAACACAATCTCATCTGTTTTTGTTTTCAATATAGAAAGTAATGTAATTATTCCTGTAGACTTTGGCGATTTGCGTGCCGGAAGATAGAGAATAATTGCATTTTAAGTAAAGAAAATAAATAAAAGTTGCAAATTATTTATCAAAAATTGTAAGTTCATAAAAGATACGTAAGAGTTAGTCATTTTTAATAAAACCAAGTTTATTGCAGTCAAACTGTACTTCAATAAATATATATAAGATGCTTTTTTTGATTATATTATAGTTTCAATAAGGTATTTAATAAGATATATAATGTTTGTTGATCCAATAAAATTTGTTTTCAAATCTGTATTAGTTAAATTTTTAGATAATTCAGCAAAACCATTCTTTTTGTGTATAGCCTATTATCTTATAATGTACACAACAAAAATTAAAATATCCATAATTATATTTGCAATTTATGCAATCTTTGCAATTATATTTCGTAATTTAATAAAAAGCTTTCATTATGACTTTTTTCTTTTTGCCCTCTTTTTTTGTCTCATAACATTTTTGAAATACGTACATCATCATATACAAGTATATATAATAAATGTACACGTATTCATAGAATTGGAAAGGTAAAATGTAACAAAAAGTAATTTAAAAATCACTCAGCGAAAGTAAAACTTTCCTCAATGTGCACATCATAAGTAAGTATGCGCATAATCCATATACAACGAATGTTTTGAAACATTTTAAATATGCAGTTCTGTATAATTTAAAACGTTACTCCAAATATTAATATAAATTTTGTGTGTGTGTGTGTGTGTGGTGGGGGGTGGGGGGGTAGTGTAGTGTTACAAGACAACTAACTTAAAATTTAATTAAAATTAACTTAAGTTTAATTTGTTGTAGTAATACTATTAGTAAGTA
>NW_012130145.1:329112-346247 GCF_000143395.1 Atta cephalotes
GTTAAAAAGTTAAAAGTTAAAGTAAGTAAAGTAAGTAATAATTAATTACTACTACTAACTAACGTATATACTATATTATAGTAGTATATACTATATATATATATATATATATATATATATATATATATATATACATATAAAATACCCAATATGATCCATGTGATTCAATAATAGTCTCTAGTTTCACTCTATTTTATTAGTATTCATAATCTTTCTTATATTATTAGTATTTATTTATTAGTATTATTTATTAGTATTAAAATCTTTTCTTATTATTTATCTATTGATTATTTATCGATTATATCGTTAGTTTGGATTGCTTATTATTTGCTTATTTGTTTGGGAACTGTTTAACGAGAAACATTAAATACGATACATGAGTGTCGTTTCAAAAATTCGTGAGTTACGTGCAAACATCAGTTGTTTAATTTCTTCGATTTCACCTTAATTATTGAGAAGATTACACGTTAACTTTGAATTGATAGATGTAAGCCAAGGACGTACAAAAACATTAATTAATTATTAATACAGATGTTAGTCAACAGTTTAGTTTTCAATTAGCAAAATATGTTATTTCAACTTGTAATGATAAATTGATTAAAATGTCATTTCAACTTGTAATGGTAAATTGATTAAAAATTAGATCATCATTGATCATCTTTACATATAAAATTTTCTCTCTATATTTTGTTATTACGTTATTAATGAATGAAAAGAACATCGATATTATTGAGTTGCGTAAAAAGTAACTTACTTGATGGTAGCGATTAGCTTAACACGTAGTTTATATACACATGACAAAAAAGAATATAAGAGTATCAAATTGTAAAACGTCACAGAATAAATAAGACTGGCTATACATATTCAAATAATTATCAAAATATGCATGTAGATAGTTTATATAGATAGAAAGTTTATGGAAGCGAGTGATAAAATTGCAGTTATCGCAAATCAATACACAAACTTGCATTATATAACTTGCATAATAATATACTGAAGTATACTGAAGTAATATACATCGCAAAAAAATATTTTGCTGCTCCAGCTAGAATTTATAGCACAAATATAAATTCTATCTCTAATCATCTATATGATTAGGTGCAATACATATCCAATATTGCAGTACTTGCTAGAAATTTATCTATTTTATCTGTTTTTCGTACTTAAATAATTTTTGCTATACTAATTGCAAGATCAATTTTTTTGCTGAGAATAAAATTATTAGCTTGATTAAATGCGTTTAATTGATAGTGATTATTTAATTCAAGTATTTCAAATAATTCAAGTAATTCAAGTATTTATATATTTAAGTTATTTATATATTTACTAAGATATTTATATATTTAAGTTAAATGTATACATCAACATTATTCGTTTAAATTAACAAATACTTGATTAAATTAAATTTGCTTAATAGTCTGTGAAAGCTGCATTTAGTTGAAGCAACTAATATTTTCTTGAAACAGCAATTTTTTTATATTACATAGTATTTTCTTTCTATTTAGTATATATACATATACTGTATCTACATATATATATATAAATATATAGACTATATGTGTAATACATAGTATATATATATATATAGATATTTTTCTATCATATCAATCTTATAAACTTAATCGTGAAGCCTTTCATTATAAAAAAATCAATAATTGTAAATATCTAATAAATAAATTCTTATTTCATTTTCAGATCTCGCACAAAGTCTCAAAGAGCCTTAAAGTCTCAAAGAAAAATATTCTGACGATTTCCATAATTAAAACATATAACGACTTATTTTATTTCTATATCAATAAGCAATTTCCGTTACATAATTTCCGTTTTTTTTTTAATTTTCCTTCGATTAGGCTGACATGCACACAGTTACAATTATAAGCACTATGAAATCGCTAACAAGACGCATAATAAAATAAGATAGACTGTTATATACTGAAGATAATTTCTATAAGAAACAATTGGAAAAAACATTCGTGATACAAGAAGTGAAAAGTATTCGTAAATTCGCTATTCGAATGCATAAGTTTCAAACGAGATCAATAGTAATCGAAAGCTCGATCAGAACAAGAGATGAGCATCACGACAGTAGTCGGCACTGCTATAAAAACAGCCAGTGTCCTTCTTGGCGTCGGTATCGGTAAAATAACTATAATTCCAGTGTTGATTGCCGCCCTAGCGTATTTCAATTATGACCTCATGGATCCGGAAAATCATCCACGCGTAACGAAACAATTGAGGAAAGAATACGACTTTGTTGTGATCGGCGGCGGTTCAGCTGGCAGTGTGCTCGCCAATAGGTTGACTGAGAATCCTAATTGGAATGTACTTTTATTGGAAGCCGGTGGACACGAAACCGAAATAACCGACGTGCCGATACTTTCTTTATATTTGCATAAAAGTAAACTTGATTGGAAGTATCGCACGCAGCCGCAGGACACAGCTTGCCAGGCAATGATCGATAAGCGATGTTGTTGGACCAGAGGCAAGGTATATATGTAAAGAGATATCAATCTAGTTTAGAAAGATCTCGGGATAAAATAACCAGAAGTTACATGTAAAAAATATCAATATCAAATGAGAATATAAATGTTTTAAACACAATTAATATTAGAAAAATGTCTATTACAGTCAAAGCGAGTTTAATCGGTTCTTTATTTTTTTTTCTTTAAATAATTCAATCTTGAATTACTTATATATTATATTATAGTCTCGATGATATAATGGCTTAGGACGTTTGTACGGAACAAGAGATCCGGGCTCCAGCTCAAGGTAATATTTTTCGCAATAAATTTATGAATAGTTTCAACATATTAACATCTTTATAATATGATGCTTAATAATAGCATCAAATTATTAAATTGTTTGTCAATTCGTTCGTGTTACTAGAATAGTTTTAATTGCGTTTATAGTTCGGAAAAACAATTCGGCGCGCAGTTAAAAAGACTATAATATGATATATATGCAAGTACATATATAGTGTATATTAGTAATTCAAGATTGAATTATTAAAGCAATGAAGATTCAGTAATAGGCATTTTTCTAATATTGATTTTGTTTCTTACACATGCAGTCTAAAAGATTCTTAATATTGTTTATAAATGTTTTATTACTTGTAGTAGAAATATTATACTTTGAATAATTATACGAGAAAAGAACAATTGTATTCAATTATAATATTATATTTCAGATATTTCAAACTTACTTTCAAGTGATTATACTGATCTGTATTATCGATATAAATTAAACTATATTGCAATGATATTAATTTAGTAAAAACTCGCTCTCTGTAATCCAATAAATTATGTTTAAATTGAAATTAACCGTTATGATAATAATGTTAATTATTGCACATAAAAATTTTTCCGATTATTGTCGCATGTCACAAAGTATCGAAGGTTAAATATACATGCGTGGAATGCAATCAAAGCTAGAGTGAAAGTAATTCTTCGAACCATTACCTATTTACGGGATCTACAAAGAAATCATAGCGTCTTAAGTCATTGAAAATTGATCAATCATAGTCGATTATTCTTTTCATATTGAACTATGATTCGTTAATTTTCTACGATTTAAAACCATATAATCGCTTGTAGACCTCACGTTATTCAGTGTACAAAACTTTTGTCTTGTATAAGTCTATGACGTCTATAATTTCACATCGCGGCGATTAAATTAATTTCTAAATACAAAAATAAGATTGAAAAAAATGAAATGTACTGAAAAAAAATTTCTAGTTAAAAATAAACAAATCAGAAGATAATGATTATATCAATCAGAATATCGATCATGTACTTTTTCTCGAGAGTGGAAACGTGACAAATGAAAACTTTTATGTATGTATGTACACGTACTAAAATTATAATAAATTCAACCAAAAAATTCTGATTCTTAATCAAAATTCCAATTAATGTAATTATAAGACTTTTTTATCAGTATATATTGGAGACCGCAACTAAAAATCCAAGCTAATTAATTTATTCGCTTGACCGAGTGCTGTTTTATTTTGTTGCGCAATCTTTACAATCAATTTCAGGTTCTTGGAGGATCTAGCGTTTTAAATACATTGCTGTACATACGCGGCAATCGACGTGATTTTGATGAATGGAAAAGTTTTGGAAATCCTGGTTGGGGATACGAAGATGTATTGCCGTATTTCAAAAAATCACAAGACCAAAGAAATCCATATTTGGCACGCAATACAAGATATCATGGTACAGGTCCGTATATTTTCTTACGTTTAAATTTTTTAAAAACTAATCCAATTAATGTGTGTGTGTGAGTAAAATGAAATATGATAAATATTTATTTTTTTCAAAAACCTTTTTTCCAGGAGGATACTTGACCGTGCAGAATAGCCCATATGTCACTCCATTGGGCGTAGCGTTTCTTCAAGCTGGAGAAGAAATGGGCTACGATATTTGTGATATTAATGGTGAGCAGCAAACTGGCTTCGCCTTTTTTCAAGTATGTGTGAAACTGGTGTATTATTTCGCGGAAGTTCCATTTAACTATTGAGATTTCTGATTCTTTATTTTCTTTTAGTTTACAATGCGACGGGGCGCTAGATGCAGCACCGCCAAAGCATTTGTGCGACCTATTCAACTTAGAAAAAATTTTCATCTCTCCTTGTGGAGCCATGTGACTCGAGTGCTGATAGATCCGCAGAGTAGAAAAACGTATGGAGTAGAGTTTATCAGAGATGGTCGTAAGGAAGTAGTGTCCGTCAAGAAAGAGGTGATTCTTTCAGCAGGTGCCATTAATAGTCCACAATTGTTGATGCTATCCGGTGTAGGCCCGTACGTACATCTGAAGGAATTGGGTATTCCTGTGATTGAAGACTCACCCGGAGTCGGACAGAATCTGCAGGATCATATAGCGGTTGGCGGGCTCGTCTTCCCAATCGATTACAAAATCAGTATCGTTATGAATCGAATGGTGAATATTAACTCGGCCTTAAGATATGCCATTACTGAAGATGGCCCATTAACATCCAGCATCGGTCTCGAGGCGGTCGGCTTTATTTCAACCAAGTATGCCAACCAGACCGACGATTGGCCTGACATTGAGTTCATGTTGACGTCCTCGTCAACGAACTCTGACGGTGGTAGTCACATAAAGAACGCTCATTGTTTAACAGACGATTTCTACAATGAAATATTTAGTAAAATCAACAATCAAGATGTTTTCGGAGTATTTCCGATGATGCTTAGGCCTAAATCGCGCGGTTATATCAGACTCAAATCCAAGAAACCTTTAGATGTTCCACTGCTTTATCATAATTATCTCACTCATCCACATGACGTGGCAGTGCTTCGCGAAGGTGTCAAAGCGGCTATCGCATTTGGCGAGACCAATAGTATGAAAAGATTTGGTTCCAGATTTCATAGCAAACCATTACCCAATTGTAAGCATATTCCACTCTATACCGACGAGTACTGGAACTGTGTAGTCAGGCAATATACCATGACCATTTATCATATGAGCGGAACCGCCAAAATGGGTCCATCCGATGATCCAATGGCGGTCGTGAATCCAGAGCTGAGAGTCTATGGGGTTGAGGGACTGCGGGTAATTGACGCATCTATTATGCCGACTATCACTAGCGGGAACATTAACGCACCTGTCATCATGATAGCAGAGAAGGGTGCCGATATGATAAAGGAAAGATGGATGTAATCATCTCGTTTCAAAAAAGATGATATTATTGTCACTACTTCTTGATACGCTGTTTCTGATCGATTACATAATTGCATAATATAATTATAGAGATGCACGGCCAAGTGAAAAGTAAGATCAAATAACAGTTTTAATTAATAATATATTTTAATTAATTACATATTTTAGTGAAAAAGATTAGTTCCAAATTTAAAATATATTATAGCTTGTAAGAAGAAAACAAAAAAAAGAATAATTGTTGCAGTAATCGTTTAATATTCGTAATATCGAACTTATTCATGAATAATAATAAATAATAATGATAAATAAATTTTTCCCAATAAATAGAGCTCGCACATTAGCAATATAATTCATAATGCAACATAATAACAATAGAATTGCATCCGATCTTGACGATTATTTTCAAAAATGCTATTTCAGAAAATAAAATATTTTTGTCTGCAAATCAAATGAACTGCAATATACTGCAGACTTAAAAAAATCGTTAAAATTCATTTATTTGATGCAAGACACTTTCATCTTTTTATTATGTCAACAGCAGGCTAATTAGCGCATACTTGTCATATCAGAATTTTGTTGATTAAAACGCTATTCCGTAATTGTTTCGGAAGTCACATAATCAAATTTTAGGTACTTAGAGGATAAGTAAATTATATGAATATTATACGAATATTATGAATTTGCCATAATTGTGCCAAAAATCATGTCAACGAGATTTCATTATGCATTAATAAGGATATTAAATAAAAATCTATTAACGATAAATACGTTTCCACTTTTAAAACAAAGATTTTATTTAAATAAAATAATTTTACTCTGATAAAAATCTCTCTTTAAACTTCTTTGAAACTCCTTATGAAATTCACTCCGCAATCATTCCGATTTTTAAACGTCACTATTTAATTTCAAATTTAGTATTTATTTCTTCGTAAAAAATAGAGATAATTGCAGTAATTGCGAAACTAAAATTTTTTATTTGTATAAGTTTTTAAGCAAATAAATAATATAAAAAAATGTGTATTTTCTCTCTAAGAGAGGCAATCCGTAATATAATATGGATTACATATAAATGAGATAATTGTGTAATTTAGCATTTCTAAGATACAGAACCGACATAAAAATTTTCTCAGCCAATTAAATCAGATGCATCGGCCGTAACTAATTTGCAATTGCGTCAGGACTACTACGTTCTCCATTATAATGACATGGCACATAGTTCAAATTACTGTTGTTGTAATATATAATTTCGTTCTGTGGTAATCAATTTTTTATTGATTTATCTATACATAAGATATGCAATACTATCATAATGTATGCAATGATGATGCAAATATATGCTACTATAATGATATATATATATAAGCTAAGGCAAAAATATATCGTATACATATTCATATTTATTTTTTATTTGACACTTTTATGACAACAGTAAAATTATAAAGTGTCATTAAGAATTGAATAGTTAATAAAAAATTTAATATCATTTAAATTTAATTGATATATGGGGCAATAATTAACTGTATGTTGCTCGACTCGTAACAGAACACAATCAAATAGCGTGACATTAAGTATACATAAATTTTTCACATATTCTTTTGACTATATTTTTGTATAAGAAAGAACTTTGATAAAAAAAAATAAATAAAGAACAAAAAAATAAGAAAAAAAATTATTTTTATCATTTAAATTATGTTCTATCTAACTTCAACTATTCGATAAAGATAAAAATTTTGCTATATTCAGTTGTAGTGATAATTTAGACATTTATTTTTAAACATATCTTTTTTTTTCAATTTTGAATAATAAGAAATCCTCCTTTGAATAATAAGAAGCGATCTCGCAGCATCCTCGAATATATCATGTCGATTGAGAAAGTAAATTTCACCTGTAATTCTTTACATAATCGATTTAATGTTACTGCGAGATCGCTACTCATCATAAATACGCCGTGGATTTTTAGATAGAGGAAAGATGTTTAATCGTAGTTCTTAACAGTTTAACAAAATTGTAATAAAAATACTGAAGAGATTAGAATATTTCTGTATCATCAAACTATTTCTTAATTATCAAACTTTGGTTAAAAAATGATAGTACTTAAGCTGTGTTAGTGTCACATCTGTGTTGTTTATTATAAAAATTCTTGGTAATTATTCAGATCAAAGGATACCCCGCCGATGACTTTGACCTTGACGTTGTCTTCCTGAGTGACTTCCATTTTAAGTAGTGGTCGTCCTTCGTTAAAAAGATATAAACAAAAAAAGTTTTAAAAATAACGCTTTATTTCTACATATTTCAGAAATACTCAGAAATATTCAGAAAGTTTAATGGCATATAATATCCTAACCCTAACCTAACCATGGTACATAGTTGAGTTAGGATTAGGTTATTATATACTGTGGGTATATTTTTTTAGTTGGTGGTCCTTTGTTAAAAAGTTAATAATAAAAAGTTAATAAAACAAAAAAGTGTTAAAAATAACGTTATATTACCTTGATCAAAAAGTTCGCGGAATTTATTCAGAAAATTCAAAATACAAGTTTTATTCATCAAAAGTGATATTGTTCCCTTCAAAGTACTCCCCATCGACTGCAACGCACTTATGCCAGCGCTTGATCCAGCTCTCGAAACATTTCTGGAACTCTATTGTCAGTATAGCCATTAGAGCCGTCTTCGATTTTTCCATTATTCCCTTTCGGCTGTTAAAACGCGTTCCCCGTAATGGTTTTTTCATGCTACTCATAAACGGCTGTTTTCTTTAGAGTATCACTGCCGAAACAGTTTCCCAACATTTCCAAGATTTTCATATCATTGAATCCATTTTTAACGCAAAATTTAATACAAACTCGTTGTTACAAATTCAACTCCATTTTTAAAACTGTTAAAAAAAAAAATCGAAAATACGTGCAGAGGTAGATGTACTCAAGAAGTACGGCGTAACTTTTACAAATGTTAAGCTATGGTGATAAAATTTGGTAGGAATGTCAATGATAGATGTGGCAACCTAACCAAAAAAGAACTCAAATCAGCTGACTCAGAGCATCACTTGGTGGTAATTCCGGGAACTTTTTGATCAAGATGCTATTTCTACTATTTTTCAGAAATACTAAGTTTAATGGTATACAACTACATAACATAAGTATTCTCTTAAAATATATTAAAACATATTATAATATTTGTTGGTTTAAAATATATTATAATATTTGTGTTGGTTTAAAATATATTATATATTTGAAAAATATTATTCGTGTACTGTAGGGTGGTGAGAGTCGAAGGTGAGAGTTGTGCGCCACTTTGCAAGGGGAAGAGAGATAAGAGTCACTTCGGATAAAAATCGTGCGCCTCTTTCGCAGGGCTATGTTCAGATTCCCACTGGAATGCGACCCAGATATCATTTTATCCTTGTTAATTATATACCAAGCGTTAAACAAGGACATGACACTCGGGAGATAATATGAACATGTCTTAGGGAGGAAAGGAGGTAAGAGTGAAAATCATGCACCCTTTTGCAGAGGGGGAGGAGGAGCGTGGATCACTTCAGACGAATGACTCTCACTTCCTCTCTCCCCTCTGTAAAAGGACGCACGACTTTTACCTTCGATTCTCACCTCCCTACACGAATAGCAAACATATTTTAAAGCAGGGAATTCTCGTGTTATATAGTTGAACTTTTTTTGTTAATAACTTTTTAACGAAAGACGACCACCATCTAAAACCTGTTGGACATATCACTCACAACATATGTCAATGTCATCGGCTAAATGTTCCTTAATCTAAATACTTATCAAATTCTTTTTTTTTCCCCCAGGAAGAGTACATTATATAGATTTAGTATTAAGAAGTCGCATAAAACAATATTCATTAAAAATTTTTTATTTTTAAAGAGAATTGTTTTAAAAAGCGACATCTTAATGTGTGAAAATATGTTGTTATAAATTTAAAAATAAAAAATATCCTAACATTTCTGCAAGAAAAAATTAATATAAAGTGCTAAACACAATGCTAAGCAACAGTGACATGAATAGTGACAGAAATAATACAGAAATAAGTGATATATATACTCGTAATTGTCACACAATGCCGTGAAAGAAGTAAAAGACCAACCAATTTGACGCGTACAGACTGTAGTATCTTTCTATTTATTTAAAGATTATAGCGTATATAAACAAAATAAAAAATTTATTTATTTAAAACCTTTTGTTTCGTTTTCTGCAAACATCTCCCTATTGATTACTATACATATGAATCATAATTATTCAAACTGGACACAATTTTTTAATTATAGATACTTCTTTAACTATTGTAAATTTTTTAACTATAGATCTGAAAATAATTTTATTAGAATATCAAAATAATGATCTAAGATGCTTAAACATGATAATGTAAGATGTGTACATGGTGAAGGGAGAGATTGATAATAAAAGAGGAAAAGATTAATGGTGGAAATCTATCCTCATGAAACGTGCCAATATGGCGACGGGATGGCTAAACCTATGAGAGGGAATGAGAATCAAACTCTCATGTATCACAGTATTTCAGGAACCGTCGGACAGATTAGAGCATGGAACGAGATATGCACAAATACGAATGAGCTTCAGAAAACACTGCTTATTCTCGTACACATCTTCTTACTTGGGCGACTAATTTTGCATGATGATTTAATTACATGATAATTTTAGTGAGAAAATCGTTTCGTTCTTCTTCTTATGCTTAGGCTA
Source organism: Atta cephalotes (assembly GCF_000143395.1). Classification (NCBI taxonomy): domain Eukaryota; kingdom Metazoa; phylum Arthropoda; class Insecta; order Hymenoptera; family Formicidae; genus Atta; species Atta cephalotes. The sequence continues at coordinate 339,504 of NW_012130145.1, forward strand.
GATGTCGCAGGCAAGCGACCAATAAGACGCCGACTACAGGGGAAAGCCATCACAGTATAAGCACGTGACTCTGAGGGCCAATTAAACGCAAGACTCATGATTGCCAATTGGATAATTACAATATAACGAATATGATTAAAATTGTAAACGTGCATAAAACGCTCATTTTTTACAATACTTCAAAAAAATTTGACATTCTGGCAACCAATTTGAGTATTCTATGTAATTATTAATATGATTGTCCACATACAAAAACATTTTTAGGCTTGTAATTAAATTTTTCTAGTTAAATTTTTAAATTTAAATAAAACCATTCTTTCAATATATTTGTTTATATATATTTATATATATTTGTAGAACATGATTTGTAAATTCATGAGCTAAATTATGTATTTTTATTAATCTTAAATATATAAAACGTTATATGAGTGTAAAGAAATTATTAAATAAGTATCATTTTTCATACGAGAATAATTTTTTAAATAAAAAAAAGAGCATCGCTTTCAAATAAATAATTGAAAAAATATTAAAATGTTAATATTAAAAAATATATATTCGCATTTATTTAAATAGAAAAACACCAAATGTAAATGTTTGCTAAAAAAATTTCTCGCATATTTATAATTCGCACAAATTATTAACATATTTTCATCAGCAAAGAGTTGCAAATTTATTCGAGAATATATCTATCTCATTAATAATATATGAATTGTAGAACAAGATGCCTAGAAAAATATGCGCTTTTCTTTCGTTTTTCTCTTTCTATCTGTCGTTCTCTCTCTCTCTCTCTCTCTCTCTCTCTCTTCACATAATCAAAATGTATAACATGTTTCGATAAAGAGAAATTAGAGAACTGAGTTTACACTACGCATACAAAATGAAAATTTTCACTTCTTATTGACACTGTTTTTATTTTTGCACGCCTATTTTGCGTGGATATTTGTAAAATTTTGTCACAAGCAAAAAATAATGATCTATTCTTGCAATGCCAAGGTTTCGTGAATGTTGCAGTTCACTTTATAAGAGCAAGGAGCAATCTGGTATCATAAAAAAAAATGATGATAATTATATCTATTGCTCGATGAAGTCATTATGAGGCTTTGTAGAAGAAAAAGTGAAATATCACTGCTGAAAAACCATTTTAGATTAACATAAATTTACATAAATCAAACAGTAATCACGTTTTCGCAATTGCATTTCAGAATTACAGAACATATACATGGCACAATTACTGTTAATGAATTTAAATTTGATTTAGGATCTATTTCATTCAACATATTTTTTATTTCTCCGGATGCAATAAAAATAAATTAATAAAAATAAAAATACAAGATATTATAAAATTATACAATATATCACTCGTGTTAATATCATAAAGCATCAACTCTTTGTAACTAAAATTCTAGAGTTCTTTAGAATTTATTGCAAATAAGGTTATTGTGTCGAAAAGTTGCAAAAGTGAAACGCGATCGATAAGATTACAACTTCTTTCCCACTGCAATTCTTGCAACGAGCCGAGATTTAGCGAAAGAATCGAAGTTGCAGCACATAGTCTCGAGGTAATGTAACGAAACGTGGATGTATGGATTGGAGAAGTACTACCTGCTAAACGGCACGTAGACATCGTTCGTAGACATAGAGAAAGTATGCGCAAGTAAACTCGTCTCCCCACCGTACATCGGCCACGAAAGCAAAGAGAAAGATGTCGACACCATTATCGCGCATGAAGGAGAGGAAAGTTCGTGTACGATTTACACGTTCGAAAAGAAAACGATGTACTCCATCAAATCTTCCTCATTCTATAACATTCGTTTCAAAATCGTACGTACCGATAACATTGGAACGTCCGCCTTATTTGCGTTTTACTTTGCGTCTTTCAACGAAAAGAAATCATTATAACGTACTAATTATTAAATAAAACAAATGATTAAATTTATTTAATATATCTAAAGTACTTGTTCATTATTGCCAGAGGTACGCATAAAAAAATATTTGTTTTATTTGAGCTTATTATGCACCATTGTTTTATCTCGCATTTTATCGATAGGATAATGTTGGATAATTTGAACCGTATTTCTCACAGGACTTTTTCTCTTTTCGTTTTCTCTTCTTGAGATATGAAAAGTTCGTTTTGTTATATCAAAGGATGTAGCTAAATGGATCTATTATCGCATTTATTACAAGAAAAGGTTAAGTATCTAAAAATTTATTTTTTTTTTAGCTATTGTACATACTAATCTGAAAACACTTTGTTGGACCATTAAAATAATTATGTAGGAATTGATTGCTAAAATATTGAAAATTTTTATAGCATTTGTTCATCATTGAAATTCCTACGTAATTATTTTTATGATACAATAAAATTATTTTTAGTTTTATATCTATAGCTAGATTTTTAGATATTTTATAAAATTGTTCTTTCTATACATATTCTTGGATCATAAAAATATATTCTCGATAGTTATCTCTATTGAAATAAAAATAGATATAAACAACAAAATATGAATTTAGAAATCTCATTTATATGAAATAAAATATATAATAACAAAAAAATAATGTAATCCATTTAAAAAAATTAAAACGTACGACAGCTTCCACATCTTACGGGACACATCATGTTTTCGTATGCATTGAAAGGCGTATACTAGGGACCCAACTGGTTTTCACTCCGAGCATTCACCGAAGCATTGCAGTTCAGTTCTTACCGGCGCTAGTTTCATTCCGCTGCCATTTTCCCCGATTTATTCTCGAACGTTTTCACGCTTCTGACAAAGTTTAAAGTCATTCAAGGTGCAATAGGTGCAGTATTAAACGAATTAACAATAAAGAATATAACCGAGATGTAATTCGTTCGACTCGAATATAACCGCAATCAGAAGATCATACTCGATGTCATACAAAAAGAGATCATGTAAAGAGAGATCATCAAAGATGATCCAATCAAGATCATTAAAACGACGTGTGGAAAAGCAACGCAGAAATGTACGTGAATGATGGATCAACGGATACAGCACGACATATTGCCAACATGAGCAAGCTAGATGTTATCATGATCTTTGTGTCGCGCAATATCCGCATTTGCAAGTATGTCAGCGACATCAAAACGTTAGATGAAATTATAATTCAATTCTTTCTAAATGAAGCATCATTTGGTCATTGGTTATTATTAGAAAGAAATACGTAGGAATATATGATATGAAATGTATATTGATCTACAGAGGAGATTTGTGGAATCTGTGTAATAAGGTATGTTTATACTTAAACATAAACAATTTTAATCCATAAAGCGTGTGAAACAAATGTATTTCTTATTTCCCTCTTATTCTTTGTCGTATAATGTCATGCCATACAATATAGATCATAATTATAACTATAAGTTATAACCGATCTCAGGAATGTTACATAAAAAGTAATCTTATTACGTGTAAGAAATAATATTTCTGTACATTTTTATATCATTTCCTTATTATTTTCTACAAGAAATGTATTATTTTTATAAATTTACAAGTGGCTCGCAAAATACAAATATAAAATAAATAAAAAAAGGAGCATTCAGCCAAGCGAAGGCTTTTACAAGTGTCATATATTTAAAATTCTTACGTTAACAATACAAATTTATAAACGTTTCAGAAAAGTTCGATATAAAATTCAGGGAAAGAGCGATTAAAAAAAAGAAAGCACGCCGAGGAATCTATAAAATTAATTGTTTAGACTGCGCCTAGTATATATAACTGCACTCGGGCAAACAAAAAGAAAATTGAACATGCGTATAAAAAAACATAAAGCAGACATAAAAAAAATGCCCAATTTTCTATCTGCCGTGTCTCAACACTGGTTGAATAACGAACATAATTTAGATTACAATAATGTAAATTATAGCTTCACAAAAATTAAAAAAGTAGATAGATCAAAAAACGAGCAAAAGAAATATTTAATTTAAACACACACACACGCGCGCACACATAATATCTGGAGACATACTAGTAGCGTCTCGGCGCTAAGATATGCGCATTTCACTTTATATCACAAATTAATATTCGATGTCCTATAAATAACATGGAACGTTTCGATTGTACAATAAGTCTTCAACCAAATCAAATCACAAAATTTTAAAATTAATATAAAATATTTAAATGTTAGATGAATTCTAAGAATAAAATTATAAAATATATATATATTCATATCGCAATAAATATTGTATAAATTGTCAAAAGATATTAAAAAATTACAAAGTGTGTAGTCATCGCAATAAAAATCATACAAATTGTCTAAAGATATCAAGACTGTTTCATCATTAGACAATAAGAAAGAGCAGAGTCAATTAAATGGTCTAACTGGATCTTACATATTTGTATAATTCTGTTTAAATTTATATGACGTACGTAGTACGTCCTTTAAACTGCGTGCCGAAATGATTTTTTTGGTCTTGAAACGCAAACTCTACTAAACTATCGCAGTATCAGAATTAAAATCTTAAAATCTAGGTCCATAATCTTATTATTTTAATAGTGTTTTTTTTACTGGCAGAGCTAGTGTGCACTCAGTGCACTTTAAAACCATTGTATACACAAATTATAAAGATATGTTTAATAAAAATATAGAAATAAATTAAATCACAAAATTCTCAATACATTTTATAGTATTTGATAAAATATACATTGGGTGTTTTATTAATTGAAATATCTCACTTTTACATTCAGATTAGGTTAGTATACAATAGCTTTAATGCACTGAATGCGCATCAATTCTGCCAGTGAAAAACATTATTAGGAGCCCTAAATCGTAAAGTCGTAAGAAATTAACCAACTACAGTTGATTATTTTTCTCGTATTCAACTGTAATTGGTCAATTTCTTAAAGCTTTTCGGCTTACGATCCCTTAAAGCAAAATTATGGACTTAAACAAATTGACGAGCAATTTAATAATTCGATGCTCTTACGCATCTCAGAACAATCTTAACGTTGCATGATATATTAAAATCTGTAAATAATTAATTCTTATTGCAAAAAATATTACCTCAGCCAGTAGTCGAATTCGCATTTCGTGCGAACATCTTCAGCCATCGAGGCCTTAATAATACTCTTCGCGATAATGTAATGGCATATGTAGAAACATGATATTACTGCAGTAGTTTAGTAGAATTAGCGTTTCAAGATCAAAAAAATCATTTCGGTGCGCAGTTTAAAAAACTACATACATAGTAAAATATACACAGAATTATATAAGAGCACTTAAGAGCTCCATCCAGCTAGATCGTTAAAGGTATTTATTTCATATACATTATTATTTTCTATATGTTTTAAATGATTCATTCGCATGTGCGTACGAAATGTCGATAATATTTTACTTTTTTTATTAGTAAAATTAATGAATGGTTTATTTTCACAGATGACTTATGTTTTTCATCGCTCGAATGAATAATTTTCTCGAATGTTGCATTCAAATATTGATATGTTTGGCGATGAATACAAACGGAAATGGCAGCTGTATTAACAAGCTTAATCGGCACTACTTCCGTTCTTGGATTCGGTTTGATTCCACTTTTGGCTATCGGTCTCACCATCTATAGATACAATAATCTCGATCCAGAATCACATCCGCAAAATGCGCGAGAGGTATGAAAGGAAAAAACTAGAAAAAGGAAAAAGAAGAGTAGAGAAATTTACTCTTGTATAAATTGAATAGAATTCAAACAATCTCTTTCATATAGTCGATAAAGTGCTTAAGATTCATTATCAATTACTGACCAAATAAATCTAGGATCGTTAGAACAATGACGCACAAGTGAAATAAACGAAGTTAATCGCTTATAAATTAGCTTATGAGTTAACAGTTTCGAAGCGCGAAATATTCTTCTGATATTACTTTAATTATTATATACTGATAATACTGATAATACTTTAATTATTATATATCACAAAATAATACAAATTAGTCTTCTCCTTTGCGCGTATATATGATAATAAAATAAACAATTGTCATTTAAAATTTTTACAATAGAGAAATGCTACATGCAACATATTATTAATTATTTCAGAAAATATTTAAAATGCAACTGTTATTTATCGATGCATCTTCTTAATTATTTGGTTAATGATATTTGAAAAAGTATCAATGTTGGTTATTGATCGCGTGTAATCTAATAATCAGGGTCAAAGGAATATTACTTTATAAAAATAATGCGTTAATGTTACTATTGTTTGTTAGTAATTCTAAAAAATAACGCATTACTATTACTATTACACAGTAAAAAATGATTAATTGAATCAACTTGAATTGAGATAAATCAACTCAAGAGTCAGAGTTAAATATGGCGAACTAATTGTCGGGTTGCATCAAGAAGACATATTAACGTTCTTTTAGTATCTTCCTTATGTTAAATAAATATTGAATTTAGTTCTATAAAATCTTTATAAAGTTAACTAAATATTATTATTATTGATAGTAAACAAAGGTAATTGCATTAAAATTAAAATAATTTTATAAGCACGATGAAATTTGTAGTACAATAGACTGATTTTAATATTTGATTAAACTATTCTATAAAGTAACGGGAACTCAATAAATTCTTGATGATAACAATTTCGGGACTTTAGACTTGACTTTGTATTCGAGTGAAATAATAATTTACCTCTCTCTCTCTCTCTNTCTCTCTACTGTCAATCTNACCTTTCGGTACTACTTACGGACTTAACTAGTATACTTAAACTAGTTACTTAACGTTAATTAACCTTACGGTTAAAC
>NW_012130145.1:346267-381050 GCF_000143395.1 Atta cephalotes
AATTACTTATTAGTAGTAATAACTTAACGTTACGGTTAACGTTACGTTACGTTACGTTACTTTAGTTATTACGTAGTAGTAATAATTAACTTACTCTCTCTCTCTCTCTCTCTCTCTCTCTCTCTCTCTCTAATAAGATAATTTATTAAATTTATTTGATCCCATTACTTTGTAAAATTAAAACTTTCTATTATATAAATTGATTGATTAGTAATCGCCTTGAAAAAAATGATCCCCATGATATGGTGAGAAGTGTATGAAAATAGTTTGACCATCCCCGTTTTATACAGATGAATGTCGAATTTCTTACGAATATATGCGTCATGTGTTAATAGCTCCACAAAACGCTTCCTTGCTCTAAATCAACGTGAAGTACCATTAATAACTTATTGAGTTCTTCTAACTTTATAGAATAGTTTAATTAAATATTAAAATCAATCTATTGTATTGTAGATTTATTTCATCAAATTTATAAAATTATTTTAATTGCTACAATTACGTTCGTTTACTACCAATAATATTAATAATTTAGTTAACTTTATAAATATTACATTTACGTTACATTTACATTCATTTACTAAATAATAGTTTAGTCAACTTTATAAATATGCTTATTACTACATCACTCTAGCAGTTCAAATCACCCTTCTGGTAGTTGAACGAATGTCTAATATTAATACATTCTCAAATACACTTAACTATATTATGTTATGTTTTGTTTTCAAATTCTTCCATATAGTTGTATAATTCTACGTATATTTGGTACCATACTTGAATTATATAACAAATCACAATGCGATTTCAGCTACTACGAATGTATGACTTCATAGTGATTGGAGGTGGCAGCGCGGGTGCTGTGGTGGCCTCGAGATTATCGGAAGTACCTAATTGGACGGTGCTACTTTTAGAAGCTGGCGGTGATGAGAACGAAATTTCGGATGTTCCCCTACTTGTCAGCTATAATCAGCTGACAGAATTCGATTGGAAGTATCAGACTTCACCACCTAGTATATCCGCCTATTGTCTCGCCATGATAGGCGACAAATGTAACTGGCCCCGCGGAAAAGTTCTCGGAGGAAGCAGTGTTCTCAATGCTATGATTTATGTTCGTGGTAATAGGCAAGTATATTTATTCCACTTTTATTGCTAAGACTGTCACGTTAGCAAGTTAAAGACAATCAAACGATTAAAGAGAGATTGCTTATAGGCACGATTACGATAATTGGGCTCGATTGGGTAACACGGGATGGAGCTATGAGGAAGTGCTTCCTTATTTCCTCAAATCCGAAGACAATCGTAATCCGTATTTAGCAAGAACACCTTACCATAAGACAGGAGGTTACCTGACGGTGCAAGAACCGCCTTGGAGAACTCCTCTGGCGATCGCTTTTTTGCAGGCTGGTCAAGAAATGGGCTATGAAAATCATGACATAAACGGATTCAATCAAAGTGGCTTTATGTTAATGCAAGCAACGATTCGACGTGGCAGTCGATGCTCGACAGCAAAGGCCTTCCTACGACCAATTAAGAATAGACCAAATCTGCATATTGCAATGCATGCTCAGGTTTTAAGGGTGCTCTTCAACGCCGAGAAAAGAGCAACAGGTGTAGAATTTCTTCGCGACGGCAAACAACGAATTGTAAGATGTAGAAGAGAAGTTATCTTATCCGCCGGTGCGATTAATTCGCCTCAATTACTCATGTTGTCCGGAATCGGTCCCAGCGAGCACTTGACTGAATTTGGTATACCTGTGATATCAGACTTACGAGTCGGGGATAATCTTCAAGATCACGTAGGCCTTGGTGGACTGACTTTCTTAGTGAACGAGTCGATCACTTTAATAAGAGATCGATTTCAAACTTTCTCGGTGTTGTATGAATACATCGTAAAGGAACAAGGACCCATGACTACCCCAGGAATCGAGGCATTAGCTTTTCTTAATACTAAATACGCTGACAAGTCCGGCGATTATCCGGATATACAGTTTCACTTTGCGCCAAGTTCCATCAACTCCGACAGTGAACAAATAAAACAGATTCTCGGTCTGAGAGATCGTGTGTACAATATCATGTACAAACCCTTGCACAATGTCGAGACTTGGTCGATTTTACCACTTCTGTTGCGACCCAAGAGCACAGGTTGGATCAGATTGAAGAGCAGAAATCCCTTAGTTCATCCGGATATTAATCCCAACTATTTTACGCATAAGGAGGACATAGATGTTCTCGTGGAAGGGATCAGATTGGCGATGCGGATATCCAACACCAGCGCATTTCAGAGATTCGGCTCGAGACCTCACACGATTCGTATGCCGGGCTGTCACATATATCCGTTTGATACATATGAATATTGGGAGTGCGCCATACGACACTTCACCTTCACAATTTATCACCCAACGAGTACCTGCAAAATGGGACCACGGAGCGATTCCAAAGCTGTTGTGGATCCGCGATTAAAAGTTTACGGAGTGAAGGGACTCAGGGTCGCCGATGCTTCCATAATGCCTACCATTGTCAGCGGCAATACGAACGGGCCGATTATTATGATCGGTGAGAAGGCCAGTGACATTATCAAGGAAGATTGGCGAGTGAAGGGAAAGGGAAGTACCAGACAGAGACGATGAATAAAATTGGGATTTTGGAATTATACGTTGTACATCATCTCGTCGTCATATTCAGATATAACTAAAATGCCAATTATACAAAAATTACTAGCTTTCTATTTCTTCTAAACTTTCTTTTTTCCTTTTTATAACACATCATATATATTTTACAATTATCAGTTTTTTTAGATATCTTATTGTCATTTTTCGCGAGCATGATTCACGTACAATTTTCATCATTTTTTTACGAAAACTCGATAAAAAAATCTCTGTCTGTCAAGATTCGCATAATATTTTAAATAAAAATCAGTAATCGATATAAAGACACATTATAACGAAAAATTAATGTTTTTGAGATATTGTCAAATATAATGTCTAAAAGACTCTCTCATTACAAATTTAAGTATAAGTTAATTAATAAATAACTCATGTGGGGGGAGGAGAGAGAGAGAGAGAGAGTTTTGTGTATGTTGAAAGAATGTAATAAGTATGTATCGAAGTATGTACTACATATATTAATATCAGAAACATTGAATGTTTCAAAGTCAAGAAACTAGAAATTTTAATGGCGATGCCATTCTATGTAAAATAATGTTAAAATATTAATTTATTCCATTAAACATCGATTATATTATCAATCAATATCTTGTATTTATTTTTGTATATCACAATATGTAATACTCCTCCTCCATATATAATAATAAATAATAAAAACATATATAATAATAAATTATCAATATTTTAGTGTAAATTTCTATAAGGATTCCTTATACACATAAATTGCATTAAATTCTATGTATTCAATCAGTAACAAGCACTTACTAAAAGTGCATTTCCTCGATTACTACTATATTTCCGATATACAAGTACATGACGACTTTCAAATCGCAAGTGGGCGGATGTAATTTTATATAATATCACGTGCCAAAAGTCGCGCGTAGCGAAGCGCATATTTGCGCATATTTTTACTTTCTATTTCCGCTTCCTCATCTTATCTGTTAACGCATCTTACAGAATGAATATAGCAATTCAACGAAGCAATGCCATTCCAAATTAATTAATATTATTTCCGTTTTTTCGACTATCCGTATATATTTGAAATTTCATCTTTGCATCATATTGTTTTCTAGATGTCTTCGTTATATCATATCAGTATTCCAATATATTATGTGGATCTTTCTTTCTTTCAATGTATTCGAATATATACGTAATATTATTCAGTATATGTATGCGAAAAGAGGTGAATTATCAAGAGAGTGAAAGTGAGATCGACTGTCATCGTATTTATATCAGACTTTAGTCTGTTAACTTTGCACGAAAATAGCTTGCGTAAAGTAACAACTAATAAAAGAAAGATGTAGACGAAGAAAAGAAGGTATGTTTCTGAGAAACACATGGTTTGGAATGTATGATCTTTAATTGAATACTTGTACTGAATAATATTTTTTATTGCTATAAAGATCCAAACTTTTGGAAAAACGAGATTGTATATCGTATTAAGCACACGACATTTTGAGTTAATCTACTTGTTTAGCACGTGACACATCTAGAGTTTAAATCTATCTAGAGTTTCAAATCGCCCACTATTTCTATCGCTAATTTTGCCGTGTTCCATTTATTAATATCTCAATTGCTTGCTCCTCCCACAGCAATACTTCATGCGACACTTCATGCGGTTTTTTTTCTTTTTTCGAAAGATGTTTAAACCCATTTTACTTCGTTAACGAAAAATGCGGAAAGGTACAATTAGAAGAAACTGATTTATTGTCGCAACAAAATTATAATGCACTCATGAGAAAACGCATATTATTTCGTTACATTAAGCTCCATAAAGCTAGCAGAACCAAATCAACAGAATCAAATCGGACTTATCGGAATTTTTAGTACTCATTTTGTACTAAATTGTACCATTAATGATAATTTTATACCGTGTATAGCCAAATACAAAATAGTACAAATTTAATCGTAAACAATTCTATATTATGTGTCATTTTCAAGAAAACAGCACTGCTAATTTGATATTTAAGCTGCCAGGACGAAAAAAAACAACACAAGGGCAAAAATTAATATAACTAAATTTGTATTAATTTATATCATTGAAAGTAAATTAATATTTTACATGTTTTCTCCTTAAAATGACTATTAGTATATACTTAAAATTTTTACATTGATGTTTTTTTATAAATTTATACAATTTACGAATGTCAATAACTTCATAAAAAAAAACCTCAAAATTTTTTCGCGAAACGTGTCTCATATTTTTATCTGAATAGGTATGTTAGCAAATTAAAAAAAAATAAAATAATATTTCAAACATGCCCAGTTTGTGGAATGCCTCATAAATTATAAGTATACTAATTATCATTTTAAGAAGAAAAAATGTAATATGTAAACATGTATTAACTTACTTTCAATGATACAAAATTAATATAAAATCAGTTGTATTAATTTTTGACCTTGTGTTTTTTTAGTCCTGTCAGCTTAAATATTAAAAATTAAACTAGCATCATTGTTTTTTGGAAAATGACACATAATATCGAATTTTTGACAGTACAAAATAGTACAAATTCAATCGTATTAATTTCTGATACATTTTTTTTTCTTCTATTTTGAATTTTATGCCAGCAGCGCCTTTTTTTCGAAATGGTACATGTGGTATAAAATTATCATTAATGGTATAATTTAATACAAAATGAGTACTAAAAATTCCGTTTCTGCTGATTTGAAGGAGACCCGATCATCTTCCAATCTTCATGAGACTATATCATTTTTTTTATGAGTGTACATGAAGTAAGACATGCGAATGCTATACGGTTACCACACTGTTGCTGGTTAAGATGGATAGGTGGGTAGGTAGATAGGTAAGTAGATAGGTAGGTAGGTAGGTGCGTGTATGTAACAACAGGAAGAGAATACTTTCACTGCCAGAGTCGGCTGGGAGCTTTAAGAAGGACAAGATGAAGACTAGGCACAAATGAGAACGACAAAGATAGTGAGAGTGAAATGGATGGAGGTATATCGGTGCAGTACTGTGCCGTTCTTCCGACTATTATTACCGACTTCACAGCGGACACTCGACTGTCGTCGCGTCACCCGGTGAACTTTCAGTATTCAGAGGATCCTTCCGGTAACATTTTGGTAATGGAATTCTTATTGAAGTTTTGATGATAAAACTAATACGATCAATTCGATACATTAATAATTCTACAATTTTCCTTGCGTGTGGAAATATACTTGGATAATTATGACAATTATGGAATAATTATTCCAAGTAATAATTTATACCTATCGGGCAGTGACAAGTGTTGGTGTAATCTTGATCGAATCATAGGAAAATAACAAATTAACATATCAAGAAACAATAAGAATATAAATTTCGTGATTAAAGAGTGCTATGTGTACGTAACGTAATGATCTTATTTTCAAATCATTATTATAAAAAAATTGTTATAAAAAGATTGTTTGAATGAAAATAAATTCAATCAAATTGATTATATAAGATTGTACAAATATGCGCGATTACATCATTAAAACTGTTGTTTTTTTATGCACAATATATCCTTGATAAATTTCTATAAATTATAGTATCAATATAAATGCAATAAAATCATTAACGGTTTTTAACGTCAAACAAAAAAAAATTCACAATGTTGTATGTTTATTCGAGATACACATTTTTATTATAAATAATGTGAGAAATGTGAGTGCTATTCATAATATAAAAATTCATAATATAAAAATATAATGTGTGACTGAAATGTAAAACAAATGAATCTATTTGATTATATATTGATATTTATATAGTTAATTAGGTGAAACTACATTAACTTTAAATAATCTCTACGCGATGTATAATAGCATGAATATCATATAATATCGAGTCAATACTATTGTTGATTATCTTAAATTATTTGAAACTGATTTTTCGAAATAATAATACACAATTATCATAAATGTATTAACATTAAAATATGAATTTTTCTGCAGAAGCTCACAATGTAACATTTTAACTCTTTAAATATACAGGGTGTATCTAAAATAATGTCTAATCATATAGTGCTATTCTTAATAAAAAAAAACTAATCCTCCATTTTGCAATTTTTGCAATAGTTAATAATTAGAGATAATAATTTCTAAAGATTGTCGAATAAACGGATAAAATCGATGTATAAGATAACAATTTTAAGATATCTTTCAGTGTTTTCTTTGTGAAACATTTTAAAGATGTTTCTTAACGAACTCTTAAAGATATCTTAAAGTTGTTCTACGTCGATTTTAAACATTTTGCTCATTGGGTAATTAAAAGAAAATATAAATTGCGAAAATTACAAAATAGTAGAAGACTTTTCGACTCAGTTTTTTACTAGGAATAACACTATATAATTAGTGGGTGTTATTTCAGATACATCTTGTTTATATACGCGCGCGCGCGCGCGCGCGTGTGTGTGTGTGTGTGTGTGTGTGTGCGCGCGCGTGTGCGCAATATATGCGCGCGCGCACGCGCACACACACACACACAAAACTGTACTTAGAACAAAGTACATTCCTTTTTGGATGAATTTTTCATAAAAACGTAAGTAATAAAACAAGATTATCTTATGTTTTTACTCACATCTTTTCTTATTTTTTAAATAAATATTTAGTTTTTCGATAATTGCAATTCTCTGCAATTTATTGAATATTTTATATATTTCATACTATTACTACTGCATCGTTATATGTTTTTTTTATTGCACCTTTCACAACAAAAAGAAATTTATGTAAAATTCATATGTAGAAAATAATTATCTCGCAAACGCGCAAGAAAATATTAAACCATAGTTGATCTACAATAAGATCATATAAAATGTTCGTTTCACAGTTTCACCAAAAGTATTTGGGACAAATTGTCTACTGAAAACTACAATATTACGTAATTTACAAATTTGTACTCCTTCATGTGAAGTCACAACGTATATTGAAAAACTTTCACCGATTAATTGGTGATTTTTCTTTACGCTTTTTCGTTTCCATCTTAAAATCTCTACACCATAACATCTTTTTATGAGATGTGGATGTTATATTTTTCTTCAAAATTAATTACTTTATGTGGTTTAACGTAATGTAATTAATATTCATCCTCTGATAAAATTTTATGTTAAGAAATTAAAATTTACCGTGAAAACAAAGAAAAAATTCTGTTACATATATATATATATATATATTGCATATACATATACTTACATACCAGCATCAATAACATTTGGAAAGGAAATATAATTGCACTATTGTCTTTTAAATTATACCAAAGAACCAATATATTATATTATTTCAGATTATTTATAATATTATCGACAACTTTAATTTTAACTTTATTATAACGATGTCCGAGATCTAACGAGCGATTTCAGGAAAAGTAAAGGCAACTTCCGCGTCGCTTTCCGATGCGTAATATAAAATGCCGAGCGTGTTCTTCTTTTTCTCGTACCTCTCATAATTTCCTTTTTCTTATTATCATCGAAATAACTCGATAATGTCATAAAATCACTTGTATTCTGTATATTAGGAAACGACAATTTTTCAAAATTTATTGTATAATTAAGAGCATTGATTTGCCGCTTGGCAAATTTGCAATCCCAAATATATTCATAATGATTTTTTCTGTTTGTTCACAAAATAAAATTAACGAATTATATTATTTATATATAAATTAATTATATATTTATATATAATTATATATATATTTATTTCTTAAATATATATTACAGAGCATTGAACTGTTGAGTGCGCAGGCATCCAATAATATTAATGTTCCCGTACTACCATATAGTACTCCAAAAATACTATCCCAATCATTTTCATCGTTTTGCAAAGAGGAAATCTTTTAAAGACTTTAAGAAACTCAGAGGAAATACATGAAACATAGAAATTATTCACCGGAAGTTACGAAATTGGATTATCTTGTACCGATTATAAGTATGTATATACAATTTTCATGCAATATCCGCTTATAAATATGATAAATTAAAAATTTTTATCTTCTTTCCTCTGTATCTTTTTCTTTTCTTTTTTTTTTTTATTAAAACTGATTTTTTCCAAAATTTTCATAACCTTACTTGTATTTTTAAGAAAGAGAGAGTTTCTATATATGTGAAGAAATTTATACCTGAATAGTAATCTTAAATAGAAATTCCTACCGTCTGTTTCTTGCCAACTCTATAATGTCAGTAGATCAAGGATATATTTGCGATTTCAAATACATCCTTAAATACATAATTTCGTCTCTCGTAATTCGTAAAAATTTTTTTATACTGCTAAATTACATGAGTTAATACATCTATCCTAACCTACTTAACAACCAAAGACGTTTTCATATATGTGATAGAGTTAGATAAGGACAACGAAAAATATGCGCGCGCGCGCGCGCGCGTGTTGTGTGAGAGAACGGAAAGAGGTAGCATAACGTAATTCCACGAGTTGTCTCGTAAAAAGAAACAAGTCAGAGGTTTATGCCAGTGAAACACTTTCTCCTTTCTCGTTATGAGATCACCATCTCGTTCTTCCGGCGGATCGGGACATAATCCGCAAGCATAACAAGGAACTTTGTGCGTCGTTTACTCATTCAATTTATATATAGATTAAAGCTTGTGTTATGCAGCTATCGAAGTGGATCTTATTAAATTAAACGCTAGTCATGTTTTGATGGGGCTCGATCTTTAATTCATTGAGAAACTTTGGCATTTCCTTGTACCACATCGCACGTAACCGTTCTTCCTTCCGTGATTAGAAACATATTATTATTTCCATTTCATGTCGCCACAAGCGAAGTTAATTACATTCATCAACGGATTTCAACATTTTTTGATACTAGTAATAACAGTTAATGATTCCAAATTTTTCCAAGTTCTCCGATTTAAAAAATAATTAATAAATTAACAAGTTTGTTCTCATCTGTACAATATACGTAAAAAAATCTAGGTCAAAATTTTGAGAAAAGTTTAAGGAAGTTCTCACGCTACTTCCTCGTCAATAAACAATTTATTCATTAATAATGTAAAACAAATATGTAAAACAATTAAAATAATAGAATAAGAAGATTACTAACAATATTTTATGTCATTATATATCATAATTATTATTAATATCATCATATATGTCATAATTATTGTTAGTTTTATATGTTACTAAATATTTTCAAAATGACAAAATAAAAGTTGTAAGATGCTCATTTGATGTACACTGCATCGTTCATTTGAGACATATATTCTAGCTTTTTTTATTAAAAAATATAAATTTCTTGTAAATTGTACAATCAATTTAAATTTGAAACTTTAGGGGAACAAATTTAAGTATTTATAATTATAATGATTTTTAAATTGCTGTCTTATATGCAAGTGTTTCAATTTAAAAGAGAATAATTACAGAATAAGGAATACCTTCAACTTGTAATGTAAAATTTAGAATTAAATATGGTACGATAAAAGTCAATGATTTTTTTTTTATAGATAATATTGATATTATTAATTTTTGAATTATATGTATATTATTGTATTACATGTATATTAGACTTAAATTTCATCAAACGTAAGAATCTCCTTAATGTGTGTTGCCTAATATTTGCTGTCTAGTGCTAGCTTTCATTCAATTCTATTTAACATCATCTCTTTTATCATCATCATTATTATTATTATTATTATTATTATTATTATTGTTGTTGTTGTTATTATTATTACAGAACAAAGCAGTATGGAAGCGATTCATCGAAATCAATGGAAGCGTCATAAAAGATATAAACATCGACGTATCCTTCAATGTTCGCAAGACTAAGATTAATAGATAGAGCCTCTATCACAATATTTCGTTACAACAAACGATGAAATTCAATGATACTACGATATTAAATTAAAAAGATAAAAATTCGCAAGGCAGGGTTATATTTTCGCCAAAATGGTTTTCAGTGCGATAGTAGTGACGTCAGCCTTGAAGAGCGCTATCGGCTTAATGGGTACAAGTTTATGGCTCATACCATTGTTAATTGCGGGTCTTTCTTACTATCGTTACGATCAACTGGATCCTGAGAGTCGACTCATCGACAAGCATCCTCTCTACTCTGATTACGATTTTATTATAATTGGAGGTGGATCGGCTGGAGCGGTAATTGCCAGTCGATTATCGGAGATACCAAACTGGAATGTGCTATTGTTAGAGGCCGGCCCAGATGAAAACGAAATTACAGACGTGCCATCTCTGGCTGCTTACTTGCAGTTGACTACGTTGGATTGGAAGTACAAGATTGAGGCTACAGATAAAGCTTGCTTGGCTATGAAGGGCGGTCGTTGTAATTGGCCAAGAGGTAAAGTTATAGGCGGAAGCAGTGTTTTTAACTACATGCTATATGTGCGTGGTAATAAACAAGACTACGATCATTGGGAATCGCTCGGTAATCCCGGTTGGGGATATAACCAAGTTCTTTACTACTTCAAAAAATCGGAAGACAATCGGAATCCATACTTGCAGAGAAGTCCCTATCACGCGACCGGTGGCTACCTAACAGTACAGGAATCGCCGTGGAAAACTCCCTTAGTGGTTGCTTTTGTTCAAGCAGGCATTGAATTGGGATACGAAAATAGGGACATAAATGGCGAAAAGCAGACGGGTTTTATGATATCTCAAGGAACTATTCGCAGGGGAAGCAGATGTTCCACCGCGAAGGCTTTCTTGCGGTCTATACGATTACGTAAAAACATTCATACAGCTATGAACAGTCACGTGACGAGAATCGTGATCGATCCGTTAACTATGAGAGCGATTGGCGTCGAGTTTGTTAGGAATGGTCGCAGACAAATAGTGAGAGCACGAAAGGAAGTTATATTGTCCGCAGGTGCCATTAACAGTCCTCAAATTTTGATGCTATCAGGGATCGGACCGAAGGAACATTTACAACATGTTGGTATTCCTGTTATCAAAGATCTTCAAGTCGGCGAAAATCTTCAGGACCATATTGGAATGGGCGGTTTGACATTTTTGATTGATAAACCAGTCAGTATAGTTCAAGATCGTTTTCAAGCGGCTCCGATACTGATGCACTATGTGATTAACGGTCGAGGTCCCATGACGACTTTGGGTGGCGTTGAAGGTTACGCCTTCGTAAATACAAAGTATGCCAATCACTCTATCGATTATCCGGACGTGCAATTTCACATGGCGCCAGCCTCCATTAATTCTGACGCAGGAGTACAAGTTCGAAAAGTTTTAGGGTTAACGGACGAAGTATACAACGCTGTCTACAGACCAATTAACAATCGAGACACCTGGACCATCATGCCTCTTTTGTTAAGGCCCAAATCTCGTGGCACTATACGTTTGAGAAGTTCCAATCCTTTTCACCATCCTATTATCAATGCAAATTATTTTTCTGATCCTATGGACATAGCCATCTTGGTGGAAGGTGCGAAGCTTGCGATCAAAGTCAGCGAGGCAAAAGTTTTTAAGCAATTTGGCTCAAAACTTCATCGCATCAAGCTTCCGGGATGCAAACACCTCAAATTCGGTACCGATGCTTACTGGGAATGTCATATTCGACATATTTCTATGACAATTTACCATCCTGTAGGTACTGCTAAAATGGGACCACCGACCGACCCTACAGCTGTAGTGGACCCTAGATTGCGGGTTTACGGTGTTGCGGGTCTTCGAGTTATCGATGCGTCTATCATGCCAACGATATGCAGTGGTAACACAAACGCTCCTGTCATTATGATCGGTGAAAAAGGTGCTGACCTCATTAAACAAGATTGGCTATCATCGTCGACAATTAATCACGAAATTAAACGTGAGCTCAGAAAGAGCTAAGGAAAAAAATAGATTCGAAATATATTATAATATATTATAATGTATAAGGATCCGAAATGTATTATAATATAATGTATAAAGATTCAATTTGTTTACGTTTCGATTATGCAAGCGTATCGCAAAGGAGCAATTATTCCTAAATCAAAAAAAGAAAAAGGAAGACTGTTAAACACGTTCAAAAATTTTAAATTGTAATATTATATAGATATATGCAATATGTTGTGTTTAACTGATCATATTATAATATGATATGATGATATGATGATGATGATCGCAGCCTTTTTGCGAAATTAGTCATTAGAAATGTAACACAAGTTTCCTTTATATATAAATGAAGTTCGTGGTTATGAACGAAATTAAAAATAATGAATGATTTAACTGAAAATAAGTTACAGTAATTACTTAAATGTAATGAACGTATACATTAAATTTCATAAATTTTCATGAAAAATACATTAAATTTTATGTATGTGTACACAAATATACTTTTTAGTTATAAATACATTAAATTTAATATCATGAAATTAAATTCAAATTGTATAATTAAAATTTAATGAAATTTAAGAACACTTCTAATAGTAGCTTTTAGGCAAAACGGCGCTTTTTTATGAAATCAACGATCGTTTCTTAATTAAGATTGACGCATTTAGGCTTTTCGCGAAAAAGCTAACTCACATCAGCCTTATTGGTTAATGATACACGTTCTGCAAAAAGGCTAACGAAACGTCTAATCTTTTTGCGTAAAATAGAAAAATCTGACAGAAGAAAATTGGGGACTGTCCTGCGAGATATTGAGCGTTAAAGTTGACAACTACTGAAGTTAGGAAATCTGTCATGTGGAAAGTGGGGTGTATAGACAGTAGTGCTAGTCGGGGCTACACCGTCCCGAACAAAAAAGAAATAACGTATCCTATCCGCTTGGCGCCTAATCTAAAAGCCTAGACAGTAAAAAGACCGCTTTAAAAAGATTGTTTTCACACCCTATTGTTCATGAGTTAGAAATGTTCCAAGCGAACACTGTCTAAGCTGCAATAACTCGCTGATGCGAGTTAGCCTTTTCGTGAAAACAGATATATCAATAATGATACCAATTATCTACCTAATTTGATGTGCTAATTTCGTATGTGTCTCGATAAATATAATTGCGTTTATAATTATCCATGCACATTATACAATATGTAATGTGCAGTAAAAAAAAATGACTAGACTGTATGTAAACAACATACAATGAAGTAGTCTTGATTATTTAAAATTATAATTAGAATCACACAAAAAAATTGTGAATAATAAGTTATTCATAATATTCATAATATTCATGGCAGAAATGTGCAATGATCCGATCATATTTCACTTTAACACAATTGTATATGTAATTCGTAAATCCGATGATAACAGATTAATAAAAAGAACGATTATTGTTTAGATTGTGTAATTTTAAAAAAAGGACAGTGCAAAAACAATGATAAAAAATAAATCTTACGTAATTAGTAATAAAAACTAGGCCAGTTCAGAATCACGAGGTTACATAAGAACAGTTAATGTATATATTTCTCAGGTACTGCATTATTAAAAAAGTATGCAAAGATTGGTGTCAAATGTTAAACTAAAGAAATTCTCATTCAGAAAATCTTTTTAATTTAAATTTTCATCAAACGTTCTATAGAATCGTATTGGTGAAAAGATTTTATGTAGAGATGGGCCAATATGTTGACTTGGAACATACAATGCCCTTTCGTACAATGTTTCGTTCTTTTTAACAATTCCACTTATCGATTCTTTAATTTTGTGAACTTCGCAGTGAGTTTTCAATCATTCAAATAATCTGCGAGTTCTTTGATCTTTTTGATTAGCATTTTTTCCAAACTCCAAGAAGTAGGATTAAGTAGATTCTACTCGTGCCATCATTTCTGTTACATAAAATCCTTTCATTAATATTATTCTATAACCTACTAGAACGTTGAATATAAAAATCTATTTAGTTTAACATTTTGGACCGATCTTTGCATTCTCTTTTCTCAGTTTTCTTATGTGCCATATGATAAATGTAACGTTTTTAACTTTTTAAAATAAGATAATGTATAAGTTTTATTGTATATACATTTAAATATATGTATATACATTTAAATATGTTTTCATAATATTATGTTAAAACATAACTAATATTGTTCATCGTGATTCTTTGAGTGAGATTATAATTATATTTGCTACTTGTTATTTTGTTGTTGTCTATTACAGTCAAACGCTAAATTAATCTAGAGATTAACTAAGTGACTATAAAATTGTTAGGAATTATATTTTTTTGTTGTACATTCTACATTGTAAAATAAATGATATTCCGACAAAAAAGAAAATACTTTTTTCCTTTCTTTGCTTATTATAATTTATTATAATTTATTATAATTTTATCTTTTTAATTCTTAAACGTCACACTCATATGTTTTGTATAAATTATAAAACGACAATATAGACAATATAGACAATAAATATACATATATAGTGATTGTATAATGTAAGAGTTCATGGATAACTTCCCGACAGAATTAATTTCTTTCAACGAAAGACGTGATTGTTATTCTACTGCTACTTCTTGCAATGTACTTTCATGACGTAACTGCATTACTTAAAAAGATCTTTGAAAGTGTTTTTCTTTACAATTCTTATGTTAACAATTGCAATATACTACTTTTCAATAACTTGACAATAATTTTTGTATCAATTCTTAAATAAATTTAGATTTAATGGATATTTCGCAAAAGTTTGATTGGAAACTATTTTACTTAAGGGGATGTTGGAATGATCGCCAAACTTGATTGATGTTGATCGTACAGATTTTTTAAATTTCAAATTAAAAAAATCGATAATAATTTTAGTTCATTAATTATAGCATTTACTGATGCGCACTTAAAACCGTTGTACACAAATCGACGTAAAAATATATGTTTGATAAAAATATAGAAACGAAGTAAATCGCGAAATCCTCAATACATTTTATTGTGATATTTGATAAAATATATATTGAGTATTTTATTAATTATCTCACTTTTACATTTAGATTAAGTTTACAACAGCTTTAATGTGCACTGAGTGCGCACTAGCTTTGCCAATGAAAAACGCTATTTTCGATTTTATTCAGTAAATTCAGAGATTTATATCGATCTGTAATATCTGTATAATATTTCGACAATTTGGTCACTCCAGCATTCCTTTAACCAATCCGTAATTTTTGGTGAAATGATAATTATAATTATAAGCTTATGAAACTATTTCATCATACGATGTATGATGAATTGTCGCAATATTTGTCACGTACGTCAATAACGTAACAATAGTAAGCATTACGATAATCTGACAAGACGGCCTATTACATGCTCTGAATTTTAAATAAGAAACGTGTAATGGCGAATAATGCAATGGCAAATAATTACATCAATGCATTTGACATATTATATTAAGGTTTCCAAATATCCATATATCTATCAAGGTGTTGTATATTGATATATTAATATTACAACACCTAATAGTATTTAATTAATTTTTCGATATGTCTCTTACAAGCATTTTATTGCAACGACAATATAATCTTAAATTAAATATATTTTAAGAATGAATGAAATATACTTTATTTTTTCTTTGAAATGAAATTGATATAATTTTTTTGTAATATTAATATATCAATATACAACACCTTGATAGATATATGGATATTTGGAAACCTTAATATAATATATGTCAAATGCATTGATGTAATTATTTGCCATTGCATTATTCGCCATTACACGTTTCTTATTTAAAATTCAGAGCATGTAATAGGCCGTCTTGTCAGATTATCGTAATGCTTACTATTGTTACGTTATTGACATACGTGACAAATATTGCGACAATTCATCATACATCGTATATGAAATAGTTTCGTAAGCTTATAATTATAATTATCATACCAAAAATTACGGATTGGTTAAAGGAATGCTGGAGTGACCAAATTGTCGAAATATTATACAGATATTACAGATCGATATAAATCTACAACTTTGCTTCCGCCGTTTTTTTTCCGAAATTCGAGGCTTTATTGTAAAAAATTGGTTATACATTTATGATTCAAAGTATTGTCCATTGCTGGGCACTACTTTCTCCCATCTTTCGGGTAGCGTACGAATCTCGCGTCGAAAAAACTGGTCATCTTTTGAGGCTATCCACAAATCGATCCAATTTTTTACTTCTTCATAAGACCGGAAGTGCTGGTCAGCCAGGCCGTGTGCCATTGATCCAAACAAGTGATAGAGGAAACAATGTCTGGAGAATACGGCGGGTGGGGTAGGACTTCCCATTTCAACGTTTCCAAGTATGTCTTGATCACTTTCGCAACATGGGGTCGAGCATTGTCATGCTGCAAAATCACTTTATCGTGTCTCTCGTTGTATTACGACCGTTTGTCTTTCAATGCTCGGCTCGAAACGCATCAATTGCGTTCGATACCGATCGCCTGTGATTGTTTCAGTCGGTTTTAACAGTTCATAATACACTACGCCGAGCTGGTCCCACCAAATAGAGCACAACCTTGGACTCAAAATCACCGTTCTTGAAGCGTTGAAACCACTCACGACACGTTCTTTCACTAATAGCGGCCTCACCATAAGTATTTGAGAGCATTCGATGATGCGGCCTCAGCCGCAGATTTCTTCATATTGAAGCAAAAAATTAAAACCTCCCGCAAATGATGAGAATTTGGCTCGTAAACTGACATTTTCAATCGAGAATAACTTTATGATGCAGACATAAATCGACTAATGTTTCTATGGGGTTATGTTGACAGATGCCCAAGTTTATTGTATGACGTCTATGATCTATTTATTTCGACCACCACTTACCGCTAAAGTCATCTATAGGAAAACGGCGGAAGCAAAGTTGTACATTTAATAGTAAGTACTAGTTTTACTTTTACAAAGTTTGAATAAAAATTAATTATAAAAAAATTATTTATATTAAAAAATTATTAATACATTATACAATTATAAGAATTGCTACAAAGGACAGAAAGCAGATAAGTATAAATCAATCAAAGTTGACGAATATTTATTTGTGGTTATTTATTATTTTATGTTATCATTAATTTACGGATCTGGCAAATATATATATAGAAATAATATTATTCAAAATTTTATTGCTGAAAAGTAATGATATAAAAGACTTTCGCATTCTTTATTCATGCACAAGCATACTTTCATCAATGTGATATAATGATATAGAAGTTTTTAAAATATTGTAGCTATTTGAAAACTAGATATGAAAAATCAATGAACATCTATGTTATAAAATCTTGTATGAGTATTCAAAAGTTTCGAAAATATAAATCTCGCCTTAGAGCTAAAATAAAATTGTGTGAAAAATATTACAAATTAGCATTGCGAAATAATTTACGGCATAATATTACACTGAGAACATAGAGTCATTATTCACAATTTTTTTTGTAGTGTCCACAATTTACATTCGAAAATTCTCGCAATAATATTAAAAATAATATTAAATAATAGATATTATAAATGTTCTTCTGGAATAGTCTTAAAAATAATATTTTATACATTTTTATCGTTTTTGTTTTGGTGTTTATGGAAGAGCAATCAGAAAGCGATTGATCTTCTATCATTTCATTCATTTTGAAATGATTAAACTACTCATAAATTTGCGATTTATTTATAGCATTATTCATAGTTTTCTCGAGTAATCTCGTAAAAAATTTATTCATAAATAAAAACGAAATTTCATACACTCACTATTTTTTTATATAAGTCATTTCCATTTCACAAAAAAATCGCTAAACACAAATTATTGTAGACACTACAAAAAAAGCTTTTAAATAATAATAATAATATTCTTATATAATAAAGATATTCTTAGCACAATGCCGCGAGATAAATTGTTTTGTAATACTATAAGTTCATCATATATTTATAGATACAGTTAATCTGTTCGTATGGAAAATTTGAATTCCGAGAGTTATGGATATTTCCTCCTTTCATATGTGTGCGAGATTAAATACTGGCATTGACATACATTTCAAATAATATCTTAGTAACGATTAGATGAGCAGAGATAAATGTAATATATTTTTCTCTAATATATCCCTTATATTCTTCATATAAAAAAAATAGAATATGCTCATGAATAGATAAATAATAAAATTTCCCATCAGCTTCAAATGTATTATAGTAATATTTTAGCCATTTGTTTACTACATTCTACGCATTGAAGAGAATCTAAACCTAAGGTTGAAACATAAACAGTTTTAACTTTGTAATCAATCATTAAACTACAGATTTTCGAAACAATTACTATGCAGGCTCGCATCAGCATTTTTGTAATATTATTTCTGATTTCTTTTTGGAACTTTTAAACTTTTTTGTAAGACTGCTGCAGACTGACACACTTTCCATAACAGTAAGATGTACCACCGAAAAAATTAGTCAATCACAATCAAGAATTATCAAAAATGTTCAGCTCTGATTGACTAATTCTTACGGTACATCTTACGATACGTCTTACGATTATATGATTAGGGAAAGTGCATGTGATGATTATAATATTTCCATATTGAATTAAATCGTCCATACATATAATCATATAAAATTTTGGCAATAAGCATTAATTCAATTAATAATAAAGTTTTGGGCAAAAACTTGCTCAATCCATTCAGGGCTATCGTTTAAAAACTGACAATCGAGAGAGAAACCGGTATTGTAAAGAATTTATCACGAGTCCAATCCAAATGAAAGAATCATTTCAAGGATACAGGGAAAAAAGCTGTAATTTTGTATATACGTACAACCGATAATTGCTGATAAAATTAGGCTTATTCAGAACTTAAAGGAAAAACTATTTTTTGCTCTCATTGCTAGAGAAAATGAAAAAAAAATCAAGAATTTTAAAGAAAATATATTAAAAATGATATCTTATTAAAGCACGATAAAATGGAAAATTATACAATATGATAATTACATACTCGTGTGCTCAAACAATTTTTATAATTCAGATTAAATTAGATTAGAAAAACAATTATTGGAAATAGAAAAAGATTACTTTTTTTCTAAAATCAACGTACTTGTAAATCGTTATTTATTTTTTTTTTAATTTCGACCTAATTTGTCCGATAGTTTTCTATTTGTTGCACAAATTTTGAAAGTTATACTACTTTCAAAAAATTATAATTTCTAAATAATTCACTACAGTTCTTAAAAGCTGAAATGAAGAACAAAAGGTCGATTTGAAAAATTTGCTTATATTTAGCATGCTTATATTTAGCGAAGATAAATTGTTGCTTCTATACTGCTATCAAATAACTTATTTTAAGAATAATCATATGCGTAAAGAATATTTTATCGATTAAAACGATACAACTATGTGAATAGTATAACAAAACTTTGAAAAAGTTAATCAAAGTTAATCAATATTAACTAATTAATATTAGCTAATTTCACGACACATCTTTTCAGCACATCTCGATTACTTACTAACTCGGTTGGTATTTTCCTTTATTTATTCTTTCGCAATTATTTCGTATCCACGTATTTTGCAATGTCTCAAGATTTATATAAATCAGTTTTTAATTTCTGTAAAAGAGGGAGTTTCCATAATATTTAAAAGAAGCCTTTAAAAGAAAAATTTGATGATTAAATATGAAAAATGGTCAAAGAATGAATTTAAAGCAAATTATTTCCATCATTCGTGAATAATGCAAATCTAATACGAATTTACAGCATTCTCATATCGCGAATCTGTTTGCAAGATAGATCTATAAATAACGATCTATTTTTCTATCTTTTTTAAGATTCTACCTTAATTTGATTTTTTATTAATAATATCGTAATATTAATATCAACAAAATATAACAAAAATATGATAAATTATGAGCCGTTTATTATTATCGCACTAAGAAAAAAATATAGTTAATTTTAATAAATATTTAGTTCAATACTGCCAACTAAACATTTACTTACAGTAAGTAAATACTTGTTTAATAAAAAAAATGACTGTTAAATCAAATTTCCTGTTCAAATAAATAAATCTTTATATTTAATAAGTATTTAGTTGGCAGTATTCAACTAAAGATTTATTAAAATTGACTATATTTTTTTTCAATGTGTTAATATTAACCAAAAATCGAAATCGCCTCAAGGATACAAGAGTAAATGTCATTTTTTTCCTTACTATTAAATTCATAGAATTAATTAAATAGTAAGATGCCTTTTTCTTGTCTACATCCTTCGATTACTTTTTTGTTGTTTGTTTGTGTAGTGATATAGATGTTTACGCATACAATGACACTCGTAAAACATGGACTTCAATGCCGGTATATATGTCAGGCGAACATCCAAGTGCTATTCTCTATTATCGTGCCCCACTCGAAACACGTTCAATAACCAATAGCCAACTTGAATACGCCGGACAAGATGCCAAGTATCCTTTACTTTCTCAGTGCCGTCGTCATAATTGTTCCATTGCAATCGAGTAGACAACCGATAAAGAACCGATATCATAATCTTTACGGCGATAACATGAGCGGACGCGAGTTGATGAATATACTTGATTTTGGTATTGGAGCTCTACACTTTTTACAACAAGGTCAATATTATATGAATCATGAAGTACCGGATATGGTTCCGCAATTTGGAGCAGTGTACGATTTCGTGGTAATAGGCGCCGGAACAGCCGGTGCCACGATAGCTGCGAGATTGAGTGAGATTCATCAGGTTGAAGTGTTATTGATCGAAGCTGGATCTAAAGAAAATTTTCTTATGGATATCCCGCTTCTCGTTTACATGTTGCAGCTAAGCGACGATATTAATTGGAAGTATCAAACCAAATCGTCCAACAAATATTGTCTTGGCATGGAAGGCAACAGGTGTAACTGGCCTAGAGGCAAAGTAATGGGCGGAAGTAGCGTGCTAAACTATATGATCGCAACCAGAGGAGACGCCGAGGATTACGATCGATGGGCTAAAATGGGAAATGAGGGTTGGGCTTACAAGGATGTCCTCAAATACTTTAAAAAGCTGGAGACAATCGATATTCCAGAGCTGCAATCAGACACTATTTATCACGGAACTAAGGGACCGTTACATATCTCTTATCCATTATTCCATACGTCATTGGCAAAGGCTTTCTTAAACGCTGGCAAAGAGCTGGGATACCCGCTGGTGGATTATAACGGAAAGAATACGATAGGATTTTCATATGTGCAGACCACAATAATAAATGGCACCCGCATGAGCAGCAACAGAGCCTATCTACATCCAGCAAGAAATCGCCGGAATCTTCATGTAACACGCGAAAGCAGGGTAAAAAAAATATTGATTAATCGTCATACAAATCGGGCGATTGGCCTGGAATTTATCAAACATCATCAAAATATCAGGGTGTTTGCGAGTAAAGAAATAATTTTATGCGCGGGTGCCATTGGATCACCACAATTACTAATGTTATCTGGCATCGGACCGGCCAAACATCTTAATGAGCTCGGCATAAACGTCGTTCGGGATTTGCCGGTTGGTGAAAATCTGATGGATCACGTAGCTTTTGGCGGGCTAACATGGACAGTAGATGACCCAGTAAGTATTCGAGCAATTGATATAATAAATCCCACTTATCCGTACATGAAAGACTTTCTGATGAAACAATCCGGACCAATAACGGTCCCAGGTGCGTGCGAAGCCCTCGCTTTCATTGACACCAAAAATTCAACGAAACTTCATGGTTTACCGAACATTGAACTGCTATTTATTGGTGGTGGATTGAAAGGAGATTTAATTCTACCGATTGTAATGGGTTTTAACAATGCAATACGTCAGATATGGAACAAATATTTCATCACATACGGCTGGACCATACTACCGATGTTATTGAAACCAAAAAGTCGTGGACGGATAAGACTATTGGCCAACGACATCAACGTTAAACCTGAGATCGTTCCAAATTACTTCGACAATCCAGAAGATGTTAAGACGATGATGGAAGGCATTAAAGCTGCAATAAGCGTCGGTCGAACGAAAGCAATGAAACTGTTTGGTTCACGATTGACAAACGATACTTTTCCTGGATGTGAAAACTACGAGTATGATTCTTACGGTTATTGGGAGTGCGCGATGAGGACGGCATCTGTTACTATCTATCATTATAGTGGCACTTGCAAGATGGGACCGAAAGAAGATCCGACTGCTGTCGTCGACCCTAGATTAAAGGTATTGTTAAAAGATGCACTAGAAAGTACTTTCTTTCAAATCTATAATAAATATTAGAGTTGCCACAAATTTTCCATTCTAAAATTCCATAAATTTCCCCTGCTTTCCAGACAAAATTTAATGATTTTTGGAAATCGTCAAATATTTTACTGAAAGAGCAATTTAATATAGCAATGTAAATTACTATTAATGTGATTGTTGACACTACTTGCATTTAATTGCTAAGATGATAGTATTTCAAAATTGCGTATATAGGTGTAATGTATATATGCACATTAAACTTCTTTAAAGTCAAGAAATTTAATTTTCCGAAAAATATTCTCTGATTTTTCCCTGATTTCCATGATCGTTTTCAATTTTCCTGATTTCTAGTTTTGTATACACGTATACATTAAATTTCATAAAAAAATTTTATGAAAATTACATTAAGTTTCATAAAATTTCATGAAAATTACAATAAATTTAATGTAATGTCATGAAATTAAATTCAAATTGTGTAACTTAAAAGTACATTAAATTTCATGAAATTTTTTAAAGTATACATTAAATGTTAATGAAATTCAAGTATATTTCTAATAATGAACTCTGAATATTCCTGTATGATGCACAGCATACGCTCACACACATACACACTCGCGCGCGCGCGCGCTCGCCCACATGCACGCACACACGCACGCACATACACATATATGTCACTTATAATGTACAAAATTCATGTACGCAGGTGATTGGCATTCAAGGATTGCGAGTAGCAGACGGTTCCATCATGCCTGAAATTATATCAGCCCACACAAATATACCTATTTTTATGATTGCTGAAAAGCTGGCAGATATGGTCAAAGAAGATTGGGGATACTTGAACGAATCATAAACATAATGGTAGCGATGAGTTTTCGACCAGTATTAATTACATAAAAAATTAATTACATTAAAATATTAATTACATTAAAAATTTGCAGTATACAATGCCCCATAAATTTTGGTCAATCGCTTTTGTGTAGATAGAGCGGACTACACTAAATCGAATAGTACTTGTACCATTTTGCAATTTTCGCAATAGTTAATAAGACATTAATTATTAAAGAATTGCATATCTTCATGGAGAAAAATATTTTACTGTTGTAGCAAATCTATCACTACTATACATTCGTAATGGCAGTGATAAAATTTAGTTAATACAATCAGTTTTAGAAATTATTTATTATTAGAGTAAAATCTGTTTTGTTGCTAAGATAGAAGAAATGTGTCGCGGATATTTGTCTTTAGAACTAAGTTAATTAGTTGTTAAAGCGAAATAATGTGTTCTTAGCAAATTTTTTTGCTATTGGAGCAAAATTATTATTGTTCACACAAATCCATTATAACAACAAAAGAAATTTGTTATTGTCGATCGATTGTGTTATTTATAGCGAAACTTGATTTGTTAGGATGCGCCTTCTATTCTGTTTTCAGATAACTCTCGTTTCCTTTCAGGAATCTTATAGCGACGCTATAATAACAAAAGTCCACGTATTGTCGCGAGTGACCTCTCAATATCTTATCGCATTTATTTTTATTTTTCTTATTATTCACGATACTTTTGTTACTTTATTCAATGTCAACGTATATTCATAATGATACGAAATCTGTTGGATAGTTGGGGCTTGAAGAAATTATTTTAAAATTAATTTCAGTGTGCGTACGCGCGCGCGCGCGCGCGCGTGTGTGTGTGTGTGTGTGTGTGTGTGTGTATTTGTGTGGGTGTATAAGAAATGTGTACATAAAAATAAATATAATATATGAATGAAGATCTTATAGGGGATGAAACACATTAAATTAAATCTCTATTTAACATCACCTCAACCACCTGACAATAGAGATAAATTTTGAATGTTTGAGCCACCATAACTTCAAAACTATTCAGCCTAATGACAATTGAGAGTGACTTTTGATCAGCGAGCCAAAAGCTAGGACATATCAAAATTTCAACCAATTTTTTGACCAGACCTCATTTCCTTAAGAACTGTTGCGGAGTCCTTTAATTTATCTTTGCGTTTTTGTTTGTTATAAACATTTTACATTTTACTGTTTATTTTTTAATTGTTGACCTTCAGTTTTATTATTAACTATTATCCTTATTATATTCTTTTTTAAAAGATAATTTTTCCCTTTTATTATTATATAATTTCACATCTGGATTCCGATTATCAACGTATATTCGCTTGAAAACGAATTCGTGACTAATTATCAAAATAATTAATAAACTTTTACTTGCATTGGAAGCAGAATCTCAATTCAAGATTCATACGAAGTTAATCTCAATATTAGTATATACAACATCGTCGATATTTTTTGCAACAAGTTGCTAAGCAATTATTAGTTTTACGTTTCAAGACTAAAAATAATTTTGGTGCCCATTTTACATTAGAATCGTATATAAATTCACACGAAATTATTTTCAACATCCAATTTAAAATTCAGTTTTACCTCTTAAAAAATTTTGTTTCGAACATTATCAATGCAAATTCTCTCAAATTTATGACATAACATAAATGAATAAAACATTATAAAAATTATTATCAATGTAACTCTGAAATTTATGGCATAACATAAAATATTACAAAGATATCTATAATATCTATAAAACCAAATCTTGTTTTCTGTTTCTTGTTTTTTATGATTATTTCTTATCTTTTTGTCTCTTTCCAAATTTCTGTTTTTTATCATCCGAAATAAAAATTGACGAACTTGAACAGAAACACATAATAAGAAATGCGTAGAGTTAGGCTTTAAGCTAAAAAAAAAACCTTTCTTATGTTTATTTATTCGAATATATAATTTTAAATAAAACATATGAAAATATTTACTAATAATGAATACATAATAATGAAAGTGCTTAATAAAGTATCACAAAATAAATACTATATTTTATTGATGCGATATATCTTTATCTCGTCAAAAAATCTAATTTTAATTAAAATTAATCGAAATAATGAATATGCAGGGCAGTGATCAAAGCCAAAAGCAAATTTCTCGATAAGACTAAAAGAAGCTATAATAGAAGTATCTTCGATAACGTTATGATTCTTTGCTACGCCATAATTGCTTAAAAAAATTTGACGTGATCCATAAGAGATTCAAATATAGAAATGACTTAGCAGTTACAGTAAAATTTACTCGCAACCCATGATTTTGCGTAAAGGAACACGATGTTATTGCGCTTGGCTTGGTTTAGCGCCGCAAGACACTACCATATCTCCTAATTAAAAAATCTGATGTGATTCATGACACAAGTTCGCGCTTCATATGAAATGGCCTGATATTTCGATAGATTTCCTAATCTGAATCGTAATAATTAATATCTCAGGGTGTCGTCACATGTGATATAATTTGCGTCATTTAAATCATATCAAATTACATCAGATATTACGCGTTATTCTAGTTGAAACGGTTTGATTGGCTGACATAAGTTATGCTTAATAAGTTACGTCCCATGTGACGACACCTTCCGACTAGCGTCACATAAGCAGAAATTTAAAGCGGAACAGAACAGCTAAATCACAATCGCAGAAAAGAGAGCAGATTGAAAAGCAGATAATGACTGCAGAGTTGTGATTGGATGTTGTATGACTTTTTTTCAACAAGTTATTCAACATTGAAGCAAAAATGATCCCTTTTACTTGAATAATTTGAACGTGAAAAAAATCATACCTCGTTCAATAAAAGAAGCGAATTGAAAAACCGTTTAAATACATTTAATTATTAACATTTGGGAAAAATACATTTAATTATTAACATTTGGGAAATTTGGGGGATTATTAATATTTATTGATTGCGTTGAAAGTCCGACAACCATATCGGCATGCAATTATCATATCTGAAATTAATTCACTTAAATGAATATATATCAGTTCAACATTTTAATATTCAGATCGCAGTGGCACTTTGTATTTAAAGTAATGTATTTAACATAAACTTATTTCCAATCTTAATATTCTATTGTTTATAAGACATCAGCTGGAAAAAAAAAGTGTTGCACCTCACTCGGAAGGGGCATGGAAGATAGGTACACAAACCATTTATTTTTGACAGAAGAAAGGAAGGAGAAATTTTATAATTAGAAAATTTTATAATTAGAAAAGGAGTTCGGATATATTATTTTTGATGAAAATTGATTAAAATTCGGACTGAAATATCATCATAAAAAATTAAAGAAGTATTTTGAATCTCGAAATTTGTACTTTAAGCTTCTGATCTGATTTTCAAATTTAATTCTACAGAATTAAGAAAATAAAATTTGTTGTGATGATTTTTTACCAAATTTCACCATTGATTATTTAGCAAGTTTAGCGTCAATATTGCGTAATTTAATCAAGAAAAATCATAAAAAATTTTTAGAAAAGCAAGAATTTTGGAAGTAAATCTTTATACTGTTTTTCAAAAATATTGAATTTTTGAAAAAAAAACTTTTATCAAACTACGCATAATGTTAAATGTATGTAATTTTAAGAAATACAACATCTCATTGTATTTCTTAAATTTTTTGAGATACAGAACTGTAAAGACATTTTTTTAAAAAGCGATCAAAAACATGCTGAAGTATAAGTTTCAAGCTTTAAAATGCTTTTTCATTTTTTTTCTGCAATGATTTTTTTAGTTACGATGATCTGAATATTATGCAATTTTAAATTCAATGTCCGAAAACTTTTCGACAGTGTATAAATAAATATTTACTTTTTTGAAAGTATATAAATAAATATTTAATGAATAATGACAAATATTATGTTACTGTTAACTTTTTGCAACCCACGCATAATTATCTAATCTTCCTACATATACATTCACGGAGTTGGTCAGGTGGCATAAGTGAAAGTGTGTTGTGTGGCGATATTGTGAGAATACAATAAAAATAGATAGAAACGATTAGAAGATAGGCAGGGTGATTATTAGTAAAAGCAAAGGCAATATAATTAGGATAAGTGAAAAAGAGCCTGTGCGAAAAGGAGAACAAGAGTTTGAGAAGTTTAAAAGTAAGCGGAAAAAAAAAGGACGAGATAAACGAGACGAACTCTGTTTAAATTAAGATGTAAGAATTTGGAGGAGAGAAATAAGTATTGATAGAGAAAAGTAGGAGGAAGTGTATATTCTGGGGAGGATAAGAATAATTTAGAGCATTACGTAAAGGACTGTGTAGAGACAAAAATTAAATTTACCGATTTAGAAAAATAGGAAAAGGAAATTTTGAAGAGGATCTGAAATGATAATTTGGACAATAAGAAGGGAGAGATGTTAAGGAAATTATGAAAGGGAGAAATTACTTAGAAATAAAAAGGAAGAAGAGAAAAAGGATAAGACACATTCAGTAGATGAATAAATGGGTGATAAATGTGGAAGTAATCAGATTAAAGCAGGGCGTGCGGGAGTCAATTAGGGAAAAAATGAGTAGACATAAATATAGTGTGAAAAGATATGCATAAATAAAAATAAAGGAATTTTCTACAGGCTGAAATAGATTATAATAAAGAGAGAAATAGATGGATGAAAAGATAGATGTATAGGTAGATGTATACGTAATAGACTGCCAAGGAAAAAAAATTTTTTTTTAATCGGGCACTTGATTCAAAAACTTCCATTTTATGCTAAAAGAACACCTCTAAATTTTTATCAAAAACTATTAAGATTTAAAGATCGTTCTAAAAAATGATCAAAATCGATTTTAACAAGGTCCCAAATTGTTGTAATTTTTTCACATTAATTGGGTTGTATTTCTTAAGGCATATAGAGTTAAATGAACTATTGCATCGTGTTCAGCGATTTAAAAAACATACAGTGCTACATTTGAAATCCGGATTAAGCCATTTTTGCATCAAATTAAACATTAAGGAAAATCGAAACTTTGATTTAAAAATCAAAGTTTCACTAGCGACTTCCAAACTTAATATTTTTTGATAAAAATTTAGAGGCATTCTTTTGACATGAAATAGAAGCTTTTGAGCCAAGTGTCCAACTAAAAAAAATTTTTTCCTTGGCAGTCTAATATGTGGTTGTATATACAATATGTATATAAGTATATATATATATATATATATATATATATATATATAAGATATAAAAGATAGGATAGAATTTGTATGTACATATATCATATTTGTATGTATGAATGAGTGTGATAAGAAAAAAATCAAGTCTCCTTCTTGGCGCTGAAGTTTGTACGCTGAAGTGAATAAATTCTATTCTATTCTACATATATATTCATATAATTATTAATATATATTCATTATAATTATTATATATTCACATAAGTATTATTTTGGATAAGCACAAATACGATAGATTAAAATTGTAAATATTTTGATACATAATTCGAAATCAATACTTTTGTGCATTTATTAATTCTTTGAAAGTATCTTGACGAAAAAAATAGAACTTTTTAAAAATTTCATTTTAAAGAGCATATATATTATATTTTTGTAAGTCGTTATATTGAATAAATATCTCTCTTGCACCAGTTTTCCCAGTAATTTAAACTTTAAATTAGTCAGCAAAATCAAAAGTCATTATGTGAGCGTACACAAAAAGATTTTGTAATCGTGTATAGTATAATGAATAAAATTAATAACAACAAATGAGATTTATCATCCTTCAATAAATTATGTTTACTTTATTCTATTGAAATAATAATATTATATATAATAATATTGTTCCATAATCTAACGATGTAAGATATAGAATGTATAAAATTAATGTGTATATATATATATATATATATATATGACTAAAAATTCCTAACATTTGATCTATCTATTTTCTGTTATTTATTCCATACATAGAAAACTTTTCAAAATCATATACCTCTATACACGCACGCATGCACGCACAGAATGTATCAAAAATCCGGAAACAGTCGAATCTCAAAAGCAAAGCATTTTTGAAAAAAATGTTTCAGACAAAAGTTGTAGAGTTTAAAAAAATCTATTCATTCATATTCGTTTAACCTTGGATGGCATCGCCGAGGTCAGGTCAAGATCATCAAATTGATTTTTTTTTAATGAAACACCCTATCTTTGATGCTAATAGCAGATGTCAAGAGCTTTTCATAACAAGGCTTAAAAGTTACAGTACCGTTGGTATTAACATTATGCGAAATGTCCGACTGACGGTTAAGAATCATGTCCTGGATAACATTTGTCAAGATCAAGATCATTGTACCTCTTATTTTTCATTTTTGTGTAAAATTAAATTCTTACAATTAGTACAAAAATGAAAATAACTGGTACAACTTCCAATGGCTTTGATATTAATATATGTTATCCAGAATATGATCCTAAACAACATTCAAGAAGTTTTAGTCGTCAATTCTGTCGTATCGTCAACACCTTGCAATACTAATAACCGACGGTACTGTAACTTTCAAACCTTATAACTCGAAAAATACTTAATAAAAAATAACTTTATTATAGTGTTTTGAAAAGATCTTGACACGTGTTACTAGAATTTGGCATCATATCCACACCCCCCTACATCCATACCCACATCCACGCACGCATGCACGCACGCACGCACGCGCGCAAACACACATATACAAGGTGTCTCAAAATAATCGTCAAATATTTCATGGGCAGATAGAGCGGACTAAACTGAATCGAAAAGTCCTTTACCATTTTGCAATTTTCGCAATAGTTAACAAGATATTAGTTATTAAAAATTGCTGAAAAAAATTAATCTTTAATCATTTTTTATTCAAATATTATCAACTTTACAGAAAAATTGCTAGAAACAAAAACTGTTTATTTTTTTCTCATAGGACACTTTAAGAATTTTTACAAAATTTTTTAATACCGTATTTTTTCATGTTGGTAAGAATAAGAAAATACAATACTAAAAAGTTGATAAAAAATTCTGAAAAAATTCTTAGAGCTCTATAAAAAGAAAATAAACAATTTTGGTCTTATCTTGTTAACTAAAATTATAAAATGGTAGAGGACTTTTCGACTCAATAGTCTTTAGTTCGCTCTACCTGTCCACGAAATATTTGGCGATTATTTTGAGACCTATATATATATAAGCATATAGTAGATATGGGAAAAAGTTCGTGGCGTTTTTCCCGTTAGATGTAACGGAAAAAACGCCACTTTTTCCCACATCTAATATGTAATCAAATTTATTGCATAATAAAATTATAATTTAAATGAGAGTTTTAAAAAAAATCTTGAAATAGAGAAAGTGAAATAATCACTTTCTATTCTCGTATATTTATATCACATTTATATATGATTATAAATTTAATAATTATAAAATATTAATACAATATAAATATAAAATAACACTTAGATAGTTATTAAAACAGACATAGAAAATTCACAATAGCAAAATAGAATAATAGAATCGTAATACATTATAGATCTGTTTTCTGTAGCTGAATTAATGTACACTTTTTTGGAATTTGAAATAAAATAAATATATGTTTGATATTTGGTGAAAGAAAAAAAGAAAGTTCACTAATGCAGTCTAATGAAGGAATAAAAAATATAACTTTCATAACTTAATCAGCTATAATTTGACTTGTATATATTAATGTTTTCTTCTTCAATTTGTTTATTTATAAATTTCTTTCGCTTCTTCGTTATTGCATAACGATTGCATTGCCAATTGAGCAATAAATTACAAGTTGTTATTAAAAGCACATAAAATAATGTTGTAAGACAATAATAAATAAAGTTTAAACAATTCAACAATTTACTAACAATTCAAGAAGAGATTCTCGGTAAATACATTACATGATAAGTATTACGTGAAAGACGAGAAAGTACATTTCTCTGGTCTCGAAAGGGAGAGTAGTCAGTTGTGGGCTGTCGTTCCAAAGTGGTAGAGAAATTGTGGTCTGGGAATTATCCCAATACGATCGGCACAGTGTACAAGAAGGAGGACGCAGATCGACACGCAAAAAAAACAATCACTCTATAGCGACTCGTTATCATAAACATAAACGGTATGTATATTATCGAACTACTAAGAAATGATTAAAAAACTAAGATATTTAAAAAATAATTACATGCATACAATATCGATGATTACTTCAAAATATTGCCTTAGTGTTGAATCATAATTTTTAACATCAGGAAGTTTTAAAATTTATTATTGAATAGCGAAAAGAATTGCGCGTGTGAAAGAAAAAAATTAAATAGACGAGTTATGAAGTGGTTTGTATATTATTATAAAGAAAATATTTGTTTTACGGATATCAAATTTACATATTTTAAATTGTCGGCTATAAATCTTGTACGCATGCGCGTGCGTGTGATGTGTACAAGATTTATAAATGTGTGTATAATGTAAATTTAAATTTACAGAACCTTGTACAGCATGAAGACACTATGGCTATTCATCATAATCGTGACGACAAGCAGTGCTCATAATTTCCTAGACATTGTCAAAAATTATATCCATTCACCTGAAAAGGACGAAAAATTTACAAGCAACAGCAAATATGATTTCATCATCATAGGAGCCGGATCAGCAGGTTCTGTGTTAGCCAATCGTCTATCAGAAAATAAGAAATGGAGAATCCTGTTACTGGAAGCGGGCTATATGCCAAACTTCTTTAATCGGATTCCGATATTTGTCGGCTATTTTCAATTAACTGGTTACAATTGGGGTTACAACATAGAACCGCAAAAAAATGCCTGTCTAGGGATGAAGAATCGTCAGTGTTCTTGGCCGCGAGGTAGAGGTTTAGGAGGCACGAGTATCTTGAACTATATGATCCATACACGTGGGAACAAATTTGACTATGACCAATGGGCTAGTTTGGGCAACGGGGGTTGGTCTTACGTGGACGTTCTGCCGTATTTTAAAAAAAGTGAAAGATTTAATGTACCAGGTATTTATACGATACTTCTCTTTCCATCCTCTTTCAATTTACAATTAATCTTTCCAGATTATACAATATTCACAATGAATTATCAAAATTTCTTACATATGTATACATAATGATAAATTCTACGTCGTCTGAAAAGTTTTGATCTCAATATTAAAATGGCATTACTCATCGAAACCCATTCTGATATTACAATCTATATATATATTTTGAAAAATATCTGTGAAGAATTGTAGCCTTTTTGGACGCTCAATTGTTGTTCGACATCATTTGTGCCAGTCGATGTCAGTGTTTTTGCAAAAATGGAAAAAATCATATATCAATGATTGTCATGCCAAAAATTTACGAATTGCGATTCGAATTGATTGACCATTCATCACTCAAAATTTCAGACGATCTTAACGACGTATAAACATATAATATAAATCCTACATTTTCTTTCTCACATTCTACTGCCAGTTTTAGAACAATAAAATTATGTTTTTTTTTCCAGGGAACCGTAGAAAATAATTTTTTTTGTTTTACATTTTCTCGCAAACAATACTTTCCCTTTATAAAGATTATGCGGATTTCCTCCGTGTTCAGATCACATTACGATTGACCACAAGTCATTCACAATGCTCGTTCAATGAAAAAACTCTAATCGGTCACTGTGAATAGCTGTGGTCAATTGCATATGATCAAACTCAGGTCAATATTTCTAGGAATAATCTACCTTATTCAATGGAAATTTTTCCATATCAAGTCACGACCAGCCTATTAACGAAATCTATTATTCCTATACTTAGGTTTCAAGAACTCCTCGTATCACAACGAAAACGGTAATTTGTGTGTGGAACATGTTCCATATCATACTAAGCTGGCGACTACGTTTCTAAATGCTGGACAAGAGTTGGGATATAAAATCGTGGATTACAATGGTCAAGATCAGAAAGGTTTCTCGTACATCCAGGTGAACATAAATCATGGAAAGCGTTGCACTGGCGCTACGGCCTATCTCGAGCAGATCAATCGACCGAACTTGGAAATTATCACCGGTGCTAGAGTAACCAAAATATTAATCGACGCGGATAAGCGAGCTTACGGCGTTGAATACATCAAGGACACCATATGGAAGAACGTGACTTGCTCAAAGGAAGTTTTATTATCAGCCGGTACAATTGATTCGGCGAAATTGTTAATGCTGTCAGGAATTGGACCAAAAGAACATCTTGAAGAATTGAACATTCCAGTGATTCAAGACTCCAAGGTCGGTTACAATATGTACGAACACATTGGTTTCCTAGGATTGACTTTCATGGTGAATCAGAGCGAGTCGCTGCTACAAAGCAGATTATTTAATCCAAAACTGTTCCTGGAGTACCTTCTATACAAACGTGGTCCGATATCGATTCCAGGAGGTGCAGAGGCACTAGCATTCATCCGTACCAAGTACGCTCCTGACGAGAGACCGGACGTTGAACTTCTCTTTGTGTCTGGTTCTCTACATTCGGACAACGGTCAAGTTTTGAAAAGAGCTCTAAGACTTTCAGAGGATCTGTACGACGCCATCTATAAACCGATCGAAGAGCAGGACGCCTGGTCCATCTGGCCGATCGTTCAATATCCCAGAAGCGTCGGCCGTCTCACGTTGCGATCGAAGGACCCATTCGAGCCACCCAAAATGGATCCAAACTTTTTCAGCCATCCGGCCGATATAGAGATTATTCTGGAAGGAATAAAGCACGCCATCAATATATCCAAAACCAAAGCCTTTCAGGCTTACGGCAGTCGATTGCATGATTTAAAAATACCAGGCTGTAAACAGTTTGAATTTGCTTCCGATGATTATTGGCGTTGTGCTATCAAGCATCTGCCGTCCATGATGAATCATGAAATAGGGACCGTCAAAATGGGACCTCAGACGGACACTTACGCTGTCGTTGATCCGCAACTAAAAGTGTATGGAATCAAGACACTCAGAGTAGTGGACGCTTCAATCATGCCTGCGATACCCAGTGGCCATGTGAATGCGGGAATATATATGATCGGAGAAAAAGCCGCGGATATGATAAAGCAATCTTGGAAGGGTGAGTTATATTAGATGTACAACTTTGCTTCTGCCGTTTTCCTATAGATGACTTTAGCGGTAAGTGGTGGTCGAAATAAATAGATCATAGACATCATATAATAAACTTGGGCATCTGTTAACATAACCCCATAGAAACATTAGTCGATTTGTGTCTGCATCATAAAGTTATTCTCGATTGATAATGTCAGTTTAT
>NW_012130145.1:381086-401579 GCF_000143395.1 Atta cephalotes
CAAGAACGGTGATTTTGACGTCCAAGGTCGTGCTCTGTATTTGGTGGGACCAGCTCGGCGTAATGTATTATGAACTGTTAAAACCGACTGAAACAATCACAGGCGATCGGTATCGAACACAATTGATGCGTTTGAGCCGATTGAAAGACAAACGGCCGCAATACAACGAGAGACACGATAAAATGATTTTGCAGCATGACAATGCTCGACCCCATGTTGCGAAAGTGGTCAAGACATACTTGGAAACGTTGAAATGGGAAGTTCTACCCCACCCGCCGTATTCTCCAGACGTTGCTCCCTCTGACTATCACTTGTTTCGATCAATGGCACACGGCCTGGCTGACCAGCACTTCCGGTCTTATGAAGAAGTAAAAAATTGGATCGATTCGTGGATAGCCTCAAAAGATGATCAGTTTTTTCGACGCGGGATTCATACGCTACCCGAAAGATGGGAGAAAGTAGTGGTCAGCGATGGACAATACTTTGAATCATAAATGTATAACCAGTTTTTTACAATAAAACCTCGAATTTCGGAAAAAAACGGCGGAAGCAAAGTTGTACACCTAATAAGATTCATTTTTTTACGAAAGGCTCAGGGAATTATATGGATATCAATCACATTAAATATTGTAGCGTTATAAGATAAGGAATGCGCACTAAATCTGAATCAGTGAATAATCACTAATTACTCAGTGGCATACTTGGCACTGATAATCAGCGAAGTTCAACTAAAAAAGGAAGAATGTTTGAGCATTATATAACTAAAATGCTGATATTTGCATATTAATTTCAATCTTCTAATATCATTCATTGAATTTAAGCATTAAAACAAGGTTACTTAGATCACATAATAAAGATTAGCTAAGTTAAGGATTAAATTCAATAAATATAATATTGGAAGATTGAAATTAATGTGCAAATATCAATATTTTAGTTATATAATGCTTAAACATTCCTTTTTTAAACTCAGTTGAACTTCACTAATTATCCAGTGTAAAATATGCCACTGAGTAATTAGTGACTATCCATTGATTCAGATTTAGAGAGTAATGTTGCTCAATTTACAACAAACTTAGAGAAAAGAAAATTAAATAAAATAACAAAAAAACAATAATTGTGTTAGACTTTACATCGATCTCCTGGTGTTTAAATTACGTGATGATTGTGATGAACTGCAGAATGTGTAGGAATTATATAGATATGGATAATACTGTCCAATTTTTAAGATTATCGTTAAAAACGAGTGAGTAATATCTTTTTTCAATCATATTCTAATTCTTCATAAATAACTGAATTTTTTTTATGTCAATCATTATGTGACTATATAACGTCAATAATCATCAAATAAAATTATTATCGAAACGTTGTATTATCAATATTAATTCGATACTGATAAATGTAATATAATTATATAATTTATTCTCAAGAATATTTTCCGAAGGTGATCAATCGCATCGATCATTCTCGTTTACTACGAGAAAAATGTTTGATGTTTTTAATATTACACATTATATTACCATAATTACGATTATTATTGTTATAATATTAATAATAACCATAGTTTTAGCAACAAATGTATATAGTTGACAAATGATTATAATTTACAGTTTATTATTTAAAAAATGGTTGAAATTATCATTGAAGTAATTCAAATTATTATGATTTTATTGTCATTTTAGTTGCTGATTATTGATCTATTTTTTGTTCCTACACTAAACTGCACTAGAACTCTCTTGCTTTCGCCAAATATTGAACATATACTTATCTCACTTTAAGTTTCAAAAAGTGTACATCAGTTCAGCAACAGAAAATAGACTTATATACATTTATTGTAAGAACTATACATAATTTGTTATTATTACTAACATGTTATAGCAGTAATAATCATAATTATAGTAAAAATAATTATAGTTATAAATATCAAAAAACTTTCCTCTCAGTAGTAACACAATCATT
The DNA here is from genome assembly GCF_000143395.1 of Atta cephalotes. Classification (NCBI taxonomy): domain Eukaryota; kingdom Metazoa; phylum Arthropoda; class Insecta; order Hymenoptera; family Formicidae; genus Atta; species Atta cephalotes. Next base: position 383,043 of record NW_012130145.1, read on the forward strand.
TTTTTTATCATTGCGGATATCATATCATTTTGCTTTATATATATGCATGTAACACAAAGGACTTGCAAATGAATTAATAATTGCAGAAAAGCGAGAAAAAAAAATATTCTTCAATAAGTGTATCATCTAATAGAGCATTTACATCGTTACGTAAAAAAGATGACTCATAATTTTTTTTCCACTCATTTGCTCATTGATGCAATATGGATTAATCTAGGAAAATAACAAAATTATTTAGAAAAATCATCCGCGTTGCTCTTTTTGCATTTGGAATATTTGATTTTTAAATTTTCTTATAAATTGCGTTCTTGTAATAAATACGATAATAAATACGATAGTAAATTATAATATCCGACAAAATAACATTTGTAAACGTAATCTATTTATTGAAAATTATGCGGAGCAAAAATATTTTAATAAAATATATCTTATCACTAACTTTTTGTGCATATAAAAAATGAAAAAAAAAGACACTTAAGATCAACAATTTTTTTTAGAATAAAGTTAAGAGATTATATCCTTTTACGTTATTTAAAATAAAATAATATTTTATTAAATTTCATTTTAGAGAATTATATAATTTGTACGTTAATATCTACAAATAGTATCTATTTTTATTGATTAATCTCAATTGATTTTATTGTGCCATGGTTTATTACTTTTATTAAGATTTATTAAGATTTATAACAAACAGCATGTATTGTTACATCATGTCACTTTAGCTAATAATTAATCTATTTTCGGTCTATTAACCATTAACTAATTTATAAGCTTGCAACAAATATAGTAACTTATTAACATTATTAATTTTGATCAAACGATAGTTCTGTATGTTAGTTCGTATCTATGACTACGTTTACACGACTCGATTTACGTCAAAAGGTGCGTTCAGGAAAACGTTATTAGTACTATTAGTGTCATTCTATTTTTGTTTTACTAAATTTTTGTTTTAATAAATAACGAAAAATGATAAAAATAGCGTTTTCTTATACGCACTAAAAATTATAACGTTATGAAATTAGCCAATCAGCTGTTTCTTTAAGAATAAAATGATGTAATTGGCCAGTTTCATAATATCAATATTACAATTTCAACGTAATCGAGCCATATAAATGTAATTTAATACTTAATATGTTACATTGTTAATTTGTTTTATCTACTTCTATAGAGTATTATCATAGAATAATATTGTAGATTTTGTTGAACTTGTCTAATAGAAGTCTTACTAATAAATAAATATAAAATAAAAAAGCTACAAACCAAGATGATTTGTGTCAATAACTTTAACAACATAAACAATGGATCACACAATATGATGACATAAAGTATAAACAATATTTAACAAACATTTCGACCCTAATCATTCTCAATGTTAGATAAATTTAAATTAATAACGATTACGAAAAACACACATATATTCGCATGTTAAAATTAATTCCCTGAAGTGAAAAAATACAAATTCTTAAAATCGCAGTCTGATAATAGATTATTTATCATTAAATTCATTTATCATTATTTATCATTAAATTCACAAATCATATGTGTCGTTAATAAACTACTCCCAACAGAGTTGCTAGTAGGTACGGAGAATATATATATATAATTAGAATATAATGCATCATGCCTTATAATAACTGCTTTAGTTTTTTAGTGCATCAATGTGAAAAATATATGGAATATAATGATATATATTCTAATACGAATACTAAGCAAAAAATTTTACAACTAAGAAACTCAGAGAGGTAATACTATGTGTAGTACAGTCGTTAGAACGCTAAGAATTTTTACCATTAAACGATTATGTAGTTGAATTAAGTATATATACCTATAATGCATTAAATGCAAAGATAAACCAAATGCATTATTATTTAGGATGCCTTCCAACAAGAGACATACACATGCCATGGTGAGTGGATTATTACATCCTTGTTATTCGCCAAAATAAACAAGGATAAGATGATCACTGCATTGTACTGAGTCGCTTGTTGGAAGGTACCTTTACATATAATGTCATTATTATTAATATAGTGTTATGTTCACTGTGTTTTTGATGTTAGTATAATATAAACTGTTAAATGCACTCGCTTGTCGCTAATAGCAGATTAGGAGTATACAACTTTGATTTATAAGACATCTTAAAGCTATAAATACTTATAAAGCAATATAAAATTCAACAAAAAAGTTTAATAATATGTAAATATAACACCTGATAGTCAATTAGCATGCATTCATGAAAAGATAACAAATAAACTCTTGATATTTCTCTAATAATCCAGCTTCAACTCTAGATTTTTCTTATTCTTGTTTAATGAGATAACTAATAAATTTCTAAAAAAAAACATTAAGATAAGAAATCTTCTCTATTATAAAAAACAATTATTGATTTAAATTATTGATTTAAATAAATATTGTATTTGGAAAATAGTAATATAAACTTTTTCTTTTGTTATCTTGTAAAAAAATGTAATAAATCACTTTATATCATGTTTGATCTACTGATATAATCAATCAGTTTTGCGATCAAAAATTTGTGACTTAACATTAAGTACAAACGAAAATCTCTGTATAGATTCAAGCTATATACAGACAAATTATTAATAAATTGTTATTGTCCAGCAATAACTCAATAATATTGTCAATACATCAAGAAAAACAGTGACTCAAAAATCATATCGCACTGCTCTAAATGACACTCAGAAAGTTAATAAAGCATTTACCTGATACTACAAGAGCTTCGTTCGGGCCGCAGGTGTGAACGTTTCCCATCGTTGAAACTATCCTTCCTTTTCTTCCAATGAAAATATTGCTCCAATGAGGATAATGATGATGATATGATGATGATTATGATGATAATGATGACGACGACGGCGACGGCGACGACGACGACGACGACGACGACGACGACGACGACGGCGGCGGCGGACGGCGACGGCGACGACGACGACGACGACGACGACGACGACGACGACGACGACGACGACGACGACGACGACGACGACGACGGCGACGACGGCGACGACGGCGACGACGGCGACGACGGCGACGACGGCGACGACGGCGACGACGGCGACGACGGCGACGGCAACGGCGACGGCGACAGCGACGGCGACGACAACACAAACGACGAAACCGGCGGGAAAAAAACGGCACTCACTTGAATATCGATAGTACTGGATGCACGCAACGCAATATACGAAAATGAAATTTAACAAAAAATTGTTTCAAAATATTCGATGAATAATTTATACTATATTAATCGTCACGTTAATCAGAATTCAGAACAAGGTTATGATACTTAACGATAGCCACTGCACGAAATCATTTATGGAGTCCAAAAGTCCCTATCGAAGTAAGAAATATTCTAGGACGCCACTAGTTTTCTGTTCCTGCGTTGATTGCATTAGTTCAAGAGATACATATTAAAGTTCGACGCTGATTTTCGGCACCAAATAAATCACATGATAAAAACTGACGAATATCAATTTTGATCACGTGATCTATTTTGATGCTGAAAATGAGTCTTGAGCCGATTAAGCGTCAGCATAAAAAGGCACCTTTAGTGACAGAAAGGCTACTTTCAACGGACTCACAGTTGAGTGAGCGTTCACTGTTATTCTTTTAGATCGTCCAATCAGCATTTTAGATCTGGAAGAATATATCAATAGCAGCGAGCGCTCACTCAACTGTTGAATCCGATCACATGATTAAAATTGACGCTATCATAATTTATATATCAGCATTATGCGTGAGACGCGGATGAGACGATTTCTGCTCTGACTCTGCAATTTAATAACACAGGTTATCATTGATTTGACAATTCATACGATTAATGATCGTTTTATAAGAAGAGAATCGACATGAGTTAAAAGAATATTAACTGATTTGACATCTTAATTTCTCTTAATTTCTTTTTATTTCTCTTTATAGGACGTTTAATTAAAAAATGGTTAGTCACTTCGGAGAAGTAATATTTCCATCATCACGAGCATTTTGGGATGACGAGGATGAATACGAACCAACTGATAATACAGAACATTCTCTGTGAGTTAAAATTATGATGGTAACAGATTGTTATTTATCTTTTACTTATTATTGTTATGCTTGAAATGACTCAAAAATGATTAAAATTTTAGGGAATTATACATTCGCTGGTTGAAAGATAAACCAGAATGTATACAAAAGTTCATCATAATAGAAGGAGATCCATTAATTCGTAATATTAATACTCTTTTTATATTTTACGTTTTTGTTATATATTATATTATTAGACCAATTATTTTATTTTAGCATTTGTGGAACAATGTTTATGTCCCAAAATGGAAGAAGTATGTATCATAGAAAATGAAAATCATAAAAAAGTTTCAGTTATTTATCATATTGACAAACAAATATATGTGTGTGTAATTTTACCACTGTTTGATACAAAAAATGCTGGAAAATTTGTAAATCAGGTATATGCTGATTAGCTTATGACATTCATCTACCTATTCTTTCAATTTCTGATTTATAAATCAAAGAAATTTATCTTTTTCTATCTTTACAGATATATGACTTGTTACTAAGTTCAGAAAACATAATTTCAATATTGTGTTGTCATATATCGCAATTTCAAAGTACAAGCGTCCCAGAGATTGCTTCATTTTTAAGAATATTGGCTACTAAAACGGTGAATGTTTCAAAATGTGGAATTGAGCCATTGGAACAACCAAATATTGTATTTGGAGTAGGTGCAGGAGGTTGGTATTTACATATAATATACATGAAACGCATGTACCAAATACAAAAGATATTATATAAAAATCAATGAAATTGACATTGTTTACTTGTTTCAGTCTTGTCTTATGCTGAACTTATTGGCAAACCAGCTAAGTTATATATATTGTATATCGACAGTTTTGTGTTAGATTCCAAATGTGCAGAACCAATTTTACAAGTTTTAACTGATGAAATACCTTGTAAATTACAACCCAAATTCAAGGAAAAGCCTTTTAGTAAAGGCAATCTTTACATGTGAAATATTCTAATTCATTCTTCCTTTTATCGATCAATATCTGAATCAATCAAGTATAAATCAAATGCTAATTCTTTTTGTTTTGTCATATATTAATAGTTATGTGGAGAAAGAAAAAAGTTAAGAACTGTCGTTTCATTTATAGTACAAAAAAAAGTTTATACAATTATATGCTGTTGATAACATCGCAAATATACAATACACACATACTCAAAATTTACAATTAAATTGGTAATGTCTTGGATAATCTAATGTTTGTTTTAAATTAAGATAATGCACTGACGCAACTTACACTAAACGCGCGATATATTATTTTCCGTTATGGTTGCGGTGGATAATAATTACGTGGCGGTGCAGCCGGTGGAATTGGATTATTCGCTGAAAAATATGATGCGTTTGTTGGATAGGAATATGGTTGAAAAGTTTGATTGGCAGTCTGTGCTGAAGGTGGTGTAGGGCGAATAGCAGTGGACGATCCAATATGATGCATCGTTGGCACGATATGATTCATTGTATTTACAGGAGGAGGAGGAACCGAAACATTGGTAGGTGGAAATGCTGGTGGATAATTTGTGTTGTTAGATGCAAAGTTTGCCGCATATGTAGGAAAATGTGCCGTTGAAGTATCTATTGGTTTTATTGTATCTGTGACGTCTGTAGATGGACATCCATTTGCAGAAACTGTTGATGCTTCCATGCTTTTAGAGGATTTTCCAGGTGTAACTACAACATTTGTTAACCATTACACTAAAATATAACTTTTAATCAAATGAGTTACAAATCGATACATTTGTGATTGTCAATACTATATTACTGTTACTCACCATTTGGTGTATTAGATGCAGATTCGACAGTAGTAGCAGTAACAGATCGTTCCCTACACATTTCGCTGGATGGTATCATAGGAGGCGAATCTGGTGGTTTGGCATTATTAGCTTGTGAATATAAATCCAATACCTGATGGCAAATATCTAAAAATATGTTCAATGTATTAGTTATTACTAATCTGTAACAACAAATAATGATAAAGACACTTTAAGTTCATTTGCGCATACTTCAGTGTTTCTGCTATAATTCTTACTCGCTTCAACGAGCACTTAGAATGAGTAAATGCTATGGTAGGAGCATTTTAAAGAATGTTAAAGCGATTTGCAACGCAAATCTCTTAAGAAATGAAAATTACATAAGATCACCTTCTAAAAGATCCATAGTTACATCTTCAACAAACATATCCCACCAGCGTAAATGTTTCGGTTGTCTTCCAACCCAATCTACTACTTCAAATTTGCTTAATTTTCCTGCCAAATACATTAGAGCGACAGCTATGATCTCTGGCTCCCACTGCAGCGATAGAGTGGTACATAAACTGAAAAAAATATTAAAAAGGCTTATTTATACATCAAAAATATGTATGTGCATTGTAATTAATATTTTTAATATTATTATTATTATTAATTTATAACTTCATATACCTATCATTAACAAATGTCCAAGCCATTTGAACCATCTTTTGCAACTTGTTTTTATCACCTAGAAATGGAACAAAACTTTCATTAGAAATATTTATATATTTTAAGCGCCTCTAATAAACAGCGTTCTATTGTATATAATTCTATAGTACAAAAAAACAACTTTATAATTACCTTTCAGACACTTTGCATATTTTAGTAAATAACTATATGGATGTTCCACTTGTAGATCAAATTTAATAGTTTGCAATAAAATTCTCTCCAAAATCAAAACTTCTTCCTAAAGAAAAAAAAAATAAACTTGATACATTAGTACAATATTAAAACATCTCTTTTAAAAACTTACTTTAGGGTCTTCTCCAAATGTCATAAACTTTTGTTCCGACACTAAAGTTTTGGCAGTCCTTATGATATCCTTACATTTCTTTGGAGTTTCTTCAACTTTTCCAGCTAAGAGTAAACAGCAGCAAGCAGTTACCTATATATCATAATATTGTAATTCTCAGAAGATATTTTAATGGATACAACATGTCGACACTTGTAATTAATTTTGACTACAAACATATATATACATAGTTACATATTGTTATGTATATATAAAATACACTTACATATCGCGGAAAGTTTTTGAATGAATGAAACATGTAGAATCGATGAAAATAAACAACACCCGTTGCCATCGTATTATAACCTAAATCCATTTTTGTACCAGTGTCTATTATAAAACGTGCACCTTCTTTTCGATATCTACATTCCGTGTCATAATCGATACCATCTTGAATAGATGGTGTATTGCGAAGTTCTTTCTTTTCATAATACCAACACGGCATGTTTAAATCACTTAAAATACGATTTATAATATTAGTTCAATCATTAAATCCTGAACGTCATTTATGTCAATTAACATTCTTTTCATGTACTTTACTAATATCTTTACAGATATCTTTATCAATTTAGAGAGTGGCAACTTATTTCCGACACTAACGAATTAAACATCAAAATAAAATTAATACATCAACAACCACCTACAACAACACTTGTTTTATAAAATCAAACTGAAACAAAACTTTTTTCCCGTCCTGCCCTCTTAAAAATCTGTGGTAGATCCGGGCTTAAGCCGTGTGTTCACAGTGTTAGAACTCGATTTGAATTCTCGAACTGAGAAATGTGTAGCCAATCAATTTATCGATTTTTCGTAAAAACTGTAAGTTGATTGGCTACACATTTCTCGATCCGAGAACTCGGACCGAACTTTAGCATCGTGGGTCTAAGACCGGAATCAAACTACGCATTGCAGAATGAGATTGAAGATTAATAGATTGAAGTTTGACCAATTAGAACAAAAAGAGTCAGAATTTCTTTGTCCTCATTGGTGAAATTTTAATCTTTAATCTTCAATCTCAATCTTTAATGCACAGTCTAATTCCGGTTTAATAGAATCCTTGTTAGGCCAGAATCAGATTATGCATTGATAATTGAAATTAAAGATTAAAAATTAAAATTTCACCAATAAGAACAAAGAAGTTTTGACTCCTTTTGTTCTGAATGGTCAAACTTCAATCTTCCAATTTTCAATTTCATTCTTTAATACGTAATCTAATTCCGGCCTTAGACGCCATTTTACTTCAGATTGATGCAAATCTTTCTAAAGCCTTATGTCCATGATGCTAGAAATCGATCCGAGATCTGGGATGAAGAAAGAAGAATTGACCAATCGCAATAGTCATGTAATCAAATTGTTTAAATGTGATTTGTTAATTTTTTCTCTCCGAAATCTCAGACCAATTTCTAGTATCGTGGACATCGGACTTAAGGCTGAAACCTTAACTATTTGAAGATTGAAATTGTAGATTAAAAGATTGAAATTTAACCAATCAAAACAATAGAAGCTAAAATTTTTCATTGGTCAAAGTTTCAATCTTCAATCTTCAATTTCAATCTTCAATACGTAGTTTGATTCCAGTCTTGTATCTGTTTTTTATTGCTGCACTCTGAACCGGTGCAATAACACAATAGCTATATTGTGTCAATAAGTTGAAGTGGAACAAACATATTTGTTTCATTTCAACTTATTACACTGTGTATATTAGTTCAGAAAGTGCAATAATAAAAAACGACCGCTTAACTGTATTACAAATTTGCATAAAGATCATTGACCCGTATTTAAAATCGATAAAAGCGCGCTTTTATCTCTAAAATTCTATAGTGTGTGTAACGTAAATTATAGCAAGTTAATGCGCGAACATTGCTGTAAGCGCTTTGTGAATACAGGCCCATAACTTCATAATTTTATATTAAGATATTATAAGATAAATATTATACACGCACAAGCAAAATTTACTAAATTAACTTGTTTGAATTTTCAATTTTGTTTATTAAAATTCAATAACTTTTATTTATATATATAGGAGATGCGAAATTAAAATTTTTTCGTTCAAATTGAACTATCCTTCCTATGAATAGTCGGTATGTTTCTATCCTGGGAATCGATTGTATATCTTCAAATGAGGGCATCGATTCTGTATTTTGAAACGAGGTGAAAATTATAAAAGTGAACGAATTTATTAGAATACTAATAATTTCATTAGTCAACATCTAATAAATTTGCTCACTTTTATAATTTTCACCTTGTTTAAAGATACAGAATCGACCCCGAGATGAAAATTACAAAAATGAGCAAATTCACTAGAGTATTCATAATTTAATTGCTCACTTTTTGTAATTTTTACCTCCATTTAAATCGATCCCCTGAGGATTTAATACAGACACGAACTACTATTTTCGATGATACGATTTTATCGATAGCATCAGAAAATGTATGTAGTTACGTAGTTCCCAAACTGAAAATGAATGTAGTGGAGATAGTGTATGGATGATTTCGACGGTAACACTAAAAAGGCATAGCTTCTCTTAAGTTTCTCTCTGGTAATATATAAATATACGTATAATAGATATGTGTATATACGCATGCGTATTTATATATATGCATATATATATATATATATATAAAAATATATACATACATATATATAAACATATACATTTATGTATATGTTATGTATATTATGCATGAACTACACGCATACATATGGATATGTAGCAGTAGTGAGTGGTTGCAAGTAGCGAGTGGTAGTAGTGATTAATAGTTGACTGTGAGTTTCTACTGTTGGTTTGTTAATCAGAGTCAACTAATAAAATTGTTTTTTGCAGTAAACACTTGTACATGTTAGTAACAATTTAATAAATATATAAGAATTTCACAAAAACGTTTGCAATCTCGAAAATAAACAAAACTTTAGATATAATGCCGTTAGCAACTCTAACGGCTCCTTGGACGGAGCATCGTACAAATGAAAAGGTAAAACTCAATTTCTCTCAATATTCGTGGGTTGTAATTTTCTTTGAAACAGCGAATTCCAAACCACTGTCACTTTTTCAGAAGAATTCTTGTTCTTTTTTTCTGTTTCTTTTTTCTTTACTTTAACATTATAATAGATTGTAAAATACCTCATCTTGAAAAATACCTTCATTTTCTGTCTTTTGCTTCTGTTTAGCAAAGTACAGAGATTCTTCCAGCTGAAAATCAGGAAGAAACAATGATCACTCAAGGAAATTTAATTGAAAGATCAAATGGTTGCTCGGAATCTCATGAAATTGAAGTACGTGATATGACAAGGGATGGTTATGAGAAGGCTGAACCCTCTCACTTTGAATTATTAAAAGTTCTTGGCCAAGGATCCTTTGGCAAAGTAAGAATAATAAATACAAAATTGCATATATAATATTTAAATATTTTTTGATACTTTGTATAGCACACATATTTTGTTTTATTTCTTCAATACTTTTATAGGTATTTTTAGTAAGAAAAGTTGTTGGAAAAGATAGCGGGACTCTATATGCTATGAAAGTTCTGAAGAAGGCAACTTTAAAAGGTATCTTAAAATATTACAAAATATTTGCAAGTGTCTCAAATTATTATAGTTATTGTATTATCCACTTTTCTTAGTTCGTGATAGAGTTAGAACCAAAATGGAAAGAAATATATTGGTAGATGTAGAACATCCATTCATCGTCCGGCTGCATTATGCATTCCAAACTGAAGGAAAACTTTATTTAATTCTTGATTTTCTAAGGGGTGGTGATCTCTTTTCCAGATTGTCTAAAGAGGTAAGATTTTGTTGCTTGCAAATTGCTACATATTTCATATGGCTTATACTTCTTCACAATTAGCATAACTAAGAGAACACAAGTAAATATTGTATAAATATTGTAATATTTTCTGATGAAACATGAGTTCTGTTCTTTTTAGCTGAATTTCTTGTATGGTTTAACTCTTTTTTTTCTCTCCAATATGGAAAGAGAAAGAAGAAAGATGAATCATGCAAGAACTTTAGACTAAAAAAAATAGATATACTTTGATGGTTATTGATGGAGATTTAGATTGTGATATGATTACGATTGTGGCCAATATCAATGATCGATTCCGAAAAAAAAGTCTTTATTCCAATCGTCAGATTTACTTAATATGATGAGAGCCAATAGAGAAGTGTTCACTTCTCTCGATTGCTTATTCGACCTTATTTTCGGAGAAAACATGATTTGTTTTCGGTCGTTCAAAGAAGGCTTCGAAATTTCGATTTAAGATATATGTGATCCTGTGGTTTAGTTTTCTTCGAAATGCAGCATCTAATTTCTCTAGCGACTTACAGCATGTACAATATTGCGCTCGACTGCAATGTCGGATTATTTGACACATGCTCCGATAAATGAATGCAGTTTAAACGTCTCGTTGATTATTACTCGCTTTGCTGCCGCTGTTTACATTCGTCAATATAACTGTCTCGTGTGTCTGTCTCTCTGTGTTGTCCTTTTTTTCTGATCGAACAGCTTGAGCAGGTATCTTCGATATTCGCGTGTGTTCTCTCGCGATTTCGAAAACGCGATATTTTTTGGATGAAAATTATATCTATGCGAAATACATTTTCAGCTGAGATAATGGCGATATAACTTCCACACTACAATCATTGAAATAAACTCTCAAATATATTTGTAATTATTACTATAATTAATCTTTCAGGTAATGTTTACAGAAGAGGATGTCAAATTTTATTTAGCAGAACTGGCACTTGCATTGGATCATATACATAAACTCGGAATTATTTATCGGGATTTGAAGCCTGAAAAGTTTGTATTGTTTACATATTATATATATATCATATGTTTCTTTAACAAGCATTGATTAAAATATTTAATTAACTATTTTTTTTACGCGATAGCATTTTGTTAGATACAGAAGGCCATATATCTTTGACAGATTTTGGCTTAAGCAAGCAACCTTTAGACGATTCGAAAGCATATTCATTTTGTGGCACTGTTGAATATATGGCACCTGAAATTGTCAACAGAAAAGGACATACTTTTACAGCGGATTGGTGGAGTTTTGGTGTTTTAATGGTTAGGATTAAACTTTAAATATCACATCTGGATATGATTAATGAATGTAAATTATCATAGCTGTAAAAAGAAAAATCAAAATTATGTGACGCTTTTTAAATTTTTCAGTTTGAAATGCTGACAGGCGCCCTCCCATTCCAAGGTGCAAATCGCAAAGAAACGATGACACAAATTTTGAAAGCTAAACTCGGTATGCCGCACAATCTTTCATCAGAAGCGCAAGCGCTTTTGAGAGTATTATTCAAAAGGAATCCAGCAAATCGTCTTGGATCTGGTAAAGGGCTTGCCTTACATATTTTACATGCTTTGAAGAAATAATAGAGCCTTAAGTAACGCATACCTGCTATCGTATGTGATCGTGTAGAGGTTTTTTTATACGTAAATCTTTTTATTTTTTAGGTGGAGTGGAAGAGATTAAAAGTCATATTTTCTTTGCTACTATTGATTGGGACGCTCTTTATAAAAAAGAAATAAGACCACCATTTAAACCAGCTGTTAGGGAGGACAATGCATTTTACTTCGACAGCGAATTTACTTGTAAAACACCTAAAGGTAAGTTTTTTTTTTTTTTTTGAAAATAGAAAGAAAAGAAGGACATAGAATAGAGTTATCAAGTTAATAATTATGTAATTATAGAATCAAGTTAATAATTATATAAAATCACATCCTGATTATAAAAGATATACTATGACATATTTTTTCAGATTCTCCTGGAGTACCACCTAGCGCAAATGCTCATGAATTATTTCGCGGATTCAGTTTTGTCGCACCCTGTTTACTTACGGATGCGGATCGTGTTATATCTCATGAATATAGACACTATGATAACATTAGTGCTATTTTTCCAACCTATGTTAATCCTGTTTCCATAACTGACGAATACGAATTTAAACATGAAATTGGCAGAGGAAGCTACAGTGTGGTTTACTTGGCTGTTCACACAGCATCCAAAATGGAGTATGCTGTAAAGGTAAAGTTCTGTATAAAAGTTGAAATAAGATGTATCTGTGAAAAGATATACGAAATAGAAAGCTAGCTAAATGATTTAATGAAATAGGTGATTGAGAAATCGAAACGAGATCCGACAGAGGAAATAGAAATTCTACTACGATATGGTAGACATCCTCACATTGTAACGTTGAGAGCAGTTCATGAAGATGATAAACGAGTTTATCTAGTATTGGAACTTTTACGCGGTGGTGAACTCCTCGATCGTTTGCTACAAAGACGAAATTTCACCGAAAGAGAAGCTGCTGAGGTCATTTATACTGTTACAAGTGTGGTGCATTATCTCCATGAGAACGGAGTAAGTGTGATCTTTAAATGTATAAATATGACAAACATTTTTGTATAGTTACTTCAATTTGTACATCTATATGAAATTCACCTACATACAAGGAAACGATGAAGTTGTTGCTTAAAAAAAAAAAATAGGTTGTTCATAGAGATTTGAAGCCATCAAATATTCTGTACACAAAACCTGGTGGTGATCCAACAACACTTTGTATATGTGACCTTGGTTTTGCAACACAATTACGAGCGGAGAACGGTTTGTTAATGACGCCCTGTTATACAGCCAACTTTGTAGCACCTGAAGTGTTGAAACGTCAAGGATATGATGCAGCATGTGACATTTGGTCACTCGGAGTTTTATTATACATCATGCTAGCTGGGTATTAAAAACTTTGAGAATGAAATAACTACTTAATATATGCAATTATAAAATGATAGGAATTGATTTTATCATTTTTTTTTTATTTGATACATAGGTACACGCCCTTTCGTAACAGCCCAGGAGATAGTGCCAGTGATATATTAGATCGTATTGGTTCAGGATATATAGACGTGGAAAGTGGGATATGGTGTCATATTTCCACCGAAGCTAAAGAACTAGTTAAGAGAATGTTGCACTTGGATCCCACTCGAAGACCTACAGCAACTATGATTTTAAAATATCCATGGATTGTAAATCGACATCGTATCCCTCCAAAAGTATTGCCGGATGTTATTAAAGATCCACATAGCCTAAAGGTATGAATATATTACTATCGAAAAGTAATAATTACTTTCGCAAATATTTATTTCGTTAACAATATAGATTGTTATTGTTAATAATAGATGTATTTGTAGCATTTATTTGAAAATATGTTACAATTGAAAATATGTTATTCCTTTTCTGTATAACATTTTTAACAAATTTATCATAATATTATAATTTCAGATGGCAGTTGCAGAGACATACAGAGTAATAGCAAGTAGCCCAAGATCACCACATATTGGTCCCGTGGTTATGTCTGAATTGGCACGTCGTAGAACAAATAAAGCAAATCCAGCGGGCCCCCCTCAAATTTAACTTGAATATCTTATGTACAGATTAACTTTTATCTCAAGATAGAAGATACTTAGGAGAACAAAATCATATTTGAAAGTACAAGTAGCAGTGCCCATATTGTAAATGACATTAATATCATCGTGGAAAGTATATAACGAAACATTTATGACAGTGAACCGAATGTGATATTTATTTATAGTTAATTGCGTAATGGTCAAAATAAATAGTTTAGTTATTTTTTAATTATTTTTTTTTATACTTATAATTGCTAAATCTTATAGATTTAGCCAATGAAAAAATGTTGCCTGATATAATCATGTTGAGCTATAATCAATTATAATTTAATAATTTAAAGATTTCGATATTACATGTAAAATTTTATCTGTGCAATGTAGTTAGATCAAATTCATTTTTTGACTTGATGTTTATTGGATAAGTATGTGTCTCTGGTATGCGTGTGTGCGTGTATTTCCACCTAAACTCGTGATTTGTAATTTTAAAATGTTTAAAATCTCGATGTTTATGTGGATTTGAATCTAAAAAAATTACAGTAACTACAAAAAATGAAATAAATCATGTAATCATTGTGTTATTGTAATGCTTATCGTTAATGATTTGTTAAATAAATTGACAATTGTATAAATTATTTTTGTGGTGATTTGAAGAAATTCTTAGGAAGTTCGTAGGAAGTCATTTTATTTTTTAGAAAAGTACAATCTTAAATTATATTTTCTTTAAAATAATGTATAATAAGATTTATACGTTCCTACGACTGTCAGTTAGAATTTTAAAGCTGTATTGAAAAGCGAGTCAATACGCAAAATCGGCAAAAATCCTCATGTAGGTCATATTTAAGAAATTTTTAGGGCATGGCCAGACTCTGGTGGTTCTAGAGACTCTAGTAAAAATCAGGTTGCTGAATTGGCATTAGTAGTGCTCGGCGTTCAAATCGCAAAACTCCTCCATATACACACAATCGACACATATAATCTAAAAATAGAGACATTAATTCTTTGATATGATGCTCTGACTGTAACAGGAAGACGTAAATAATTGTCATTAATTCTGCATGAAGAATGGAATATTCTTCATATAAAATTGATATGACCTATCATGCAAACGAGACTAAAGTCATAGATAACAAACTATCGCGAATTGCCGCCATTTTGGATCTATGACGCGCGATTATTCAAAACTTATATATGATTGTATTATAAGGGAAAATAAAACCTCACAGATAAAAAATTATATCTCACAGATACAGTCCTTTCCAACAATGTTTCTTTATCAATTAATTGAAGCCATTCTTCATGTCTATCGCTTTTACTGTCTTCAGAAGAAGTGGATATAAACTGCACAGGCCCTAATGCATTGCATGAAATCCGCAAACATTTTTGCACTTAAAATGAGATAGATCCATATTTTGCTTTGAAAAAAGAGAAAGCGAAAATGTCGAGTGCCAAAAGTGCAATCAACGCGAACAGACCTACAATAATATTCATTTTTTTGCGGTGGAAATAAATAGGCCTGATGGAATTAAATCGCTGAAATCGCTGAAATAAATCTGTCAAATTAATAGAGATTTCAGCGGCTTATTTCCATCAGGATGTCAATCATGAAACTTTTTTCTTAAGATGAAAAATGAAAAGTGAAAAATTTTCCATTAACTTCAATGGTTAAAATTTTCACTTTCCTAGGGATAAAGGTTCATGATTGATACTCAGGAGCACCGACAAAAATGGATATTGTTGTGTAGTTTACACCCACATCCTCAGAGGGCACCATTTTGCGGTTACAAGAAACAGGCCCTCATGTTCTCTCTTATGTTTCTTTCTGCACGAATTTCATGACATCCCTGTTTAATGTTCGGTAAAAAACAAGGATGTAATACTTGGGAGTAATAACCGGGCGGGATAACGTTTCTGAACACAGCCCCAAATTAATGAGAGAGGTTCTAAGAATCAATCTAAAA
Organism: Atta cephalotes; assembly: GCF_000143395.1. Classification (NCBI taxonomy): domain Eukaryota; kingdom Metazoa; phylum Arthropoda; class Insecta; order Hymenoptera; family Formicidae; genus Atta; species Atta cephalotes. The sequence goes on from NW_012130145.1 coordinate 399,281, forward strand.
AAATCGAAAATCGAAGATAAAAGAATCGATTTTCTAAAAAAATCAATCTTGGATCGAAGATCGAACATCCTTATTTTGGTTGGTACATACATGATGGAATCAGATTTCACACACCATGGACCATGGGTACATATCGTACGATACGTATCTCGATAGCAATATTGGTTGACTAGACGGTTAAATTTTATTGTATTATATTATATTACATTGTGCTTATATTTTGTCTTATACGTAACTACAATCATTTGCTCTTGTTTATATATAGAAAGTCAAAGGTAAGGATCAGAATCATTGTCGGCGCTATGTACCCTAACAGAGTGTATATCAGTTAATGATTTATAAGTACATCCTGGAGATAATTTGATTAACTATTACTCTTCTTTCTCTAGTATTGTAATAAAATTTGTTATAAAAGAATAGTAAAAGTGTAAATTGCTGATTCAATGTACTGGATTCAACATAAGTAGTTGGTTCAAAGCACTGAATCAACTATTAAAATATTGATTATTAATTTTTAAGACAATTCACTTGTTTATACATATAACAAATTCACATTACATTGACAAATTTCATCCGATGCCCGTTTTATTATAGAACCATTAAGATCGTGATGCTATGAATAGCAATTGACCAAAATTCTCAAAATGATGCTTTTATATTATTTTATTTGAATATAAAATGATATTAACTTTATGTACATTGTTTATGTAGTGTAGTTTTTTAAATATTTTAAATGTTTTATCAATTTGATCGATCGATGAGACAAATAATTTTATTATTTCGAGATAAAAAAAAGTCACTATCATGTATATATTTATGATTTTTTAAAATTTAAAACTATCATCCATTAGTTATAGTTATATTCTCATTCTATTTTTGTATGATTGAATTATACAGAGTCAAAATTTTGCTATGAGCGGCCAGCATCCTTTTAATCATTATGTTCATACAATGGTTTAGAACAATAAAAATAGGTATGCAGAATCCATGGTTTTGTTCATGGTGTCGTAAAAAAGAAAATTTTAATCTGACAAAATGGCACATAAATAGCGCGCGTTTGAAAATAACTTATCTGTTCGAATATCAAAGTAGCAAATAAAGGATAGAATGGAAAATATATTTTCAGACTATTTCAATATGATTCATAAAGGACTACGTCCGTTAGTATTCTGTGGTCCATCGGGCTCTGGAAAAAGTACTCTGATAAAGCAATTGTTCGATGAATTTCCCGATACGTTCAAATTTTCGGTGTCTCATACAACTAGAATGCCACGGCCTAGTGAAGAAGATGGGGTTCACTATCATTTCACAAACAAAGAAAGAATGCAAGAACAAATAGAAAATGGGGAGTTTATTGAAACTGCTATATTTAGCGGGAATTTATATGGAACGAGGTAAATATAAACAAATATTAAATAATTGTATAGAAAAACAATATACAATCTAAATGCCCTAGCAAACGAGCAGTTGAAGATGTACAAAGTTTAGGAAAGATATGCGTGTTAGATATTGATGTACAAGGTGTAAAACAAATAAAACGCATCGATCTGAATCCCTTTTACATATTTATAAAACCACCATCTATTATGGAATTGGAGCAACGATTAAAGGATAGAAACACAGAAACTGAAGAATCTTTGAAACGTAGATTATTAGTTGCCAAATCTGAATTAGAATATGGTATGTTTTATAGTTTACACAATATGCACAATTAATTACTAAGAAAATTATTTAAAATTCACACTCATGTCTAAATGTTTCACATATTGCTTATAGGTGAGACACCTGGTAACTTTGACATTGTCATAGAAAATGATAATTTGGAAGAAGCATATCAGATTTTACGCAATTTTGTGATGTCCAATTATAATCCACATTGTCATACAGGTGAATCAAATGTTTCCCGTTTCTTTTGGTATTAATTTTTCTATTGTGATAGCATAAATATTTTTATGGCAAAAATATTGTGTAGTGCAATAACATAATAATCAAATTATAAGAATTAATATTTTATAGGATTAGTATTATTTTATAAAGGTAACATGTGTCTTATCTCTGTATCAGAAAATATTTTTTAGATGAGACAACAAGCTAGTTGAGAATTGAAATCTAATGGATCCTTGGATGTGATTCATATTTGGACACGAATAACGAATTGTTTCCGATGACATTTTCATAAATTACTATTTCGGACATATCTGATAAGCATGTAATTAAAAGATATGCACACACACACACACACACACACACACACACACACACACACACACACACACACACACACACACACACACACTAA